>NC_056731.1:1343548482-1343604386 GCF_019279795.1 Protopterus annectens
AAGAGCTTGTAAAGTAGCATCATCTGTCATTACCATCAGATTTATGAGCTAGAATTTCTCCGGGAAAAGATTTTTTAATTATAATTGCTGTTCCGTTCAAAGCAGTGTCGTTTCCAGCTGCTATAATCTGTTTAACCCAATTTCTGTCTTTCTCCCTATCCCATTGCTCATAGTTTGTGCGTGTCTCTTGAAGAAAAATAAAAGTAGATTTGGTTTGAAATAACAGATGCATAAGTATTTTTTTTTCTTTTTGTTATGAAGACCATTGATGTTCCACAAATCTATTGTGATCATTGTTACTTAGCCATTGTGATTTTAACAGTTAAAGGTAATGAACTGGTAATGTAGCTAAGTGTGGGAAGTAAGACCTCAAGCAGAGCAAGATTATAGGCTTGTATGGCATCCAGCTCGCTTACTATTACCTTAGTGCCGAACCACCTATCCCTCCCTTAAATGGCACAGAAGAATAAAATGTAGTATTAAAAGAGTTGGAATGTCTTTTTTAAGAAATTCATACTATAAAGCAAGGGGATATAGAAAAATATGACTCTATTATTCCAAGTATCAACAGTCATCTTTTAATATACATACATTCTCGATGCACCTATATAAAAGACTTTGAGCACAAGTTTAGATCTAACCATCTAACACTGAGTAAGATATTATCAAACTATAAAAAATCAAATTTACACAATGCAACACAAAGGTATGAGAAGCTAAACCTAATCATATTAAGTAACAATTTTTAAAATAGTCATAAACACAGGTGTTTTAGAAAGAATACAAAGGGATGCATCCCAGCACATAGTCAATTCTTTCTGAGCAACATATTTCCTAGCTCACATTTGAAGAGCCAGAAAGTAACCAAAATTGTCATATAGCAGTAAAATGAAAAGAAGAAGCAATATATGTTAGCTTACAATGACTGAGTTGTGACAGTAAGCGTTTTGGGTATATCTGTATACAGCTATAAATCATTGTCATGGGTGTAAAATATTGCGAAGCTGCTAAAAAACTAAAATAATAAGAGAAGATCTGTTAGGAGCAAATATTATATTAAAATTGCCTCCATAATACTATTCACAATGATTAAGCTTATAGTTAGTGCTGTATAATGTTTTGTTTAAATAACAAAGGTATAGAGTTGGATGCCATTGTAACTCTGAAACAAAATTGCTATACGCTTTCCCCGACTAAGAAGCTTGTATTTTTATTATATTATGACAGCCAGATTATGTCTTGGGAACAAGGAAATTAGCAGTTGTTTTATCAGGGGAGTCTGCCCGTCTGTGAAAATCAAGAGGAGGCATCTCCCCTACTTATACTTACAACACCCTCCCCCAACCAATAAAACTGACTTCAAAGGTACTGCCTTTCATAAAAGGATCCATACTCCTAAATACATCATGTTATGTCCACATAAATATGTATATTGCTGAACCAATTTGTTTGTGGGTACCACTACTATCACTATTACCACTATTGCCTTTGTTTTAATTTCATTAATTTTGTATCCGGAAAAGATCTGAAACTGTCTCCATATTCTCCACAACAATGTAATGTGGCTCTGTGCTGAAATGAGCAGAGATGGTAAAGGCATGAATTTTAATAGAAGAGAAGGAAAGACCCCTTGTGTAGTAGGTCTGCCAGGTAATCCAGGTAGGGTGGGCTGTGCCATTCCAGCTCCCTCAGCCTGGATCCAGGTTCATAGGTTCATTGGTAGGTACTAGGATATCGGCCCAGTCAAAAAGGTACCCTGGCTTTTGCCACCCAAGAAAATTATTTTCCTGTGCCACTGTCGAGCAGAGCCACAAAGGTGATCCCGGGGTGAATTTCCTATTTCCCATCCAATCAAGATTTTTCTTGAAGAGTGCTAATGAGAAGCTTTGTTTGATATAGACAGGTAGTTTATTCCAGAGTATGGGAAGTCTCTGGGACAGGAATCTATCCCGCCGGCATGTTTTGTTTACTGTGGTGACAAGGTTTAGGTCCCTATAGCGTGTAGCTTGGAGGGATTGGGATTTCTTTAAGTAGAGCATGTCCAGCAGCTCTGGGTTTGGCAGAGATCACCTCTGAGTAGGCGATATGCGACGAAGTAAAGCTGGAGTTTTTTGAGACGGTCTGCGTAGGGCATCTGTTTGACGCTGGTAATCCTCTTTGTGAGGTATTTCTGCGACCTTTCCAGTTGTAGATGTCTTGTGAGGTACATACCAAAAGGGGCGTTGTACTCTATAATGGGTCTAATGAGTGATGAGTAGGGGGAACAATGACCTCTTTTTTTTCTGGATGAGAAACCTTTTGTGATGAGGTGTGCCACATAGAAGGATTTCCTGACTACTGTGGCGATGTGATTATCAAAGGCGAGACTATTGTCCACCTGTGTCCCAAGGTCTCCTATCACACTTTCGGTGTTAAGTATACTACCGTCTATGTTGTAGTTCATGGGTACAGAGTTTTTACCACAGGGGATGACAATGCACTTTTTAGCAGTGAGCTTGAGGCCATGGCTTTGACACCAGGCATCTGTCTCAGTGAGGCCCTTTTGTAGGATGTCCACATCGTTAGGAGTTTCGATTATGTCTCCTAATTTGCAGTCACCTGCGAACTTCGTTAGCCAAAGACCTTCTGTGTTAGCCTGTACTTCAGAGAAGTAGATAGCAAACAGGAGAGGACCTAGGACTGAACCCTGTGGTACTCCACTTGTCACTGGTCTGAAGTCAGATTTGGTGTCTGCTACTTTCACAGTGTGGGTTCTGTCAGTGAACCAGTTGGCAACCCATCTTGTGACATAGGGATTTATTTATACCTAGTTTAGTGAGTTTATCTATAATTCCAGAGTGGGGGATGGTGTCGAAAGCCTTGGCAAGATCTAGATAGGCTGTGTGAACCACCTTACCCTTGTCTACGGCTTTGGTGACTGCTTCAAAGTAGTCTATCAAGTTTAGCAGACATGATCTGCCTTTTACAAACCTGAACTGGGCGGGATCCAGAGTTTGGAGATTACCAATGTCTTTGTTTTTAAGTTCCATGATGATACGTTCCATGGCCTTGCAGACCAGGCTCGTCAGGCTAATGGGGTGGTAGTTCCCGGGGTCCGTGGTGGCTCCCCCCTTGTGGAGTGGGATAACCGTTGCTGTGCGCCATTCAGCAGGCATAAAGCCTGAGGTGAGGCTATGATTGAACATGGTACTTAGGTGGGGTGCCAGTTCATCTGGGATGTCGTCTGGTCCCATGGATGCTGTGTTCTTGGCTTTGGAGAGTGTGGTTTTTACCTGTGCAGCCATGATTACAGGAACTTTACATTCTTCCAGTATAGAGATGGGCTCTTTAGGGGGTGAGAGGGGGGTAAAGTTAGCACTGAACCTATCTGCCAGGATGTTGGCAATATCAGTTGGGTCTGTATATTTAGTGCCATTGTGCTGCAACTCAGAGCAGATCTGAGTGTTGCCATTGAGATTCTTGACATAGCTATAGAATGCTTTGTGGTTGTCTTTAGAATCAGTGGCGATTTTGTTTTCGTAATTAGCTTTGGAGGATTTTATCAGGGATCGCAGCTTCTTACTGAGGCTGACCAAGGAGCTCGTCCACTCATGGGATTTTACTCTCTTTTGCAAGAGTTTATGGCAGGGGACCAACAGATCGGCTTCCTTTTTTTGGAGGATAGCATCTTGGTTCTGTTTGGGATAGCACGATCCATGTACTCATGTAAGTGCTTATAAAGTGCAATTGTGTAAGGTTCAGTAGTCGTAACTGTATTGTCCATCAGCATGGGTGTCATGAAGTTCACCACTTCTGTCTTAAGAAGCAAGAAGTTGGCTTTGGAGAAATTTTTTACCATGGTTTCCTTAATGGGGGGTGGAGGCAGGATGGGGATATCTAGGGTAATTAGCTTATGGTCGGATCGGACCAATGAGGCGTTGACTTCAGGTGTGGAACACCGGTCACTCATATTGGTAATGACTAGATCTAGGATATTGTTGCCCCTGGTGCGGGTGTGGATAAGTTGATCCAGGGCATTGGAGTTTATGAATTCCAGAAAGTGTTGAGCGAAGGAGTTGGTACTTGAATAGTTTTCCCAGTTAATGGTGGGGTAGTTGAAATCGCCCATTATTATGGGTATTTGGTTGAACCCTAATATTTTCCAGTACATCAAGAAAAGAAGGGTGGGAATCCTGTGTCATGGTGGGTAATCAGTAACAAGCTACAATTTGGATTGCAGTTTTGCCCAGAGTTAGTTGCACTTGGATAACCTCGGCTGCATTATGCTGAGCAACTGGCCTGGAGGTGTGGATATCCTTAATGAATATGGACACACCTCCGCCTTTGGTGTTCCGGTCCAGGTTACATGGCCGAAAAGTGTGGTATGAGTTATAGCCTGGTAGTGCAGGGGTGCTCTCTAGAGCCTTGAACCAGGTCTCAGTCACTGCAAAAACTTTTCCACTTGCCAGCATAAGACTTTCTAGTGTTGGGGCGTCTGGCCTCACGTATAACATCTAGAACTTGTTTGCTTAAACTGACAGCTTGAGGAGAGGTCAGGGAATAAGCCAGGCTGCCAGACTGAGAGTATGCAATTGGGGATGCAAGAATTCTCCATTCCTCTGGGTCAAGAGTGTTGGGTTCTGAGGTAGGTGCCATGGTGACAGGCTGCACAGTGGTGGGTACCAGTGCTGCCGTGGCAAGTCTGGAGCAATCAGGATTGTACTCGGTTTTCCTCCCTTATTTTGAGCAGCACCCTTGAAATGAGTGGTAGAGGGTGAAATGCATAGACCGAGAGGTTTACCCACTGGAAGGACTTTCTGGTTGCCCCATTTCTGGGTTACAAGGGTGAAGGTTCTTTGGTCTAGCTGCCACTCATGCAGGTCTAGCAGGTTTCTGCTTAAGTTGTCTGTCAGAGAGTTTAGAGAGCCTGCCAGGAATTGTGCTAACATGTGTAGTTGTATGGCTGGGGCCATGTGCCAAAGGGTCATGGCAAGCCTGCACAGAGGATAAGAGTAAGTCCCTCCCTGCTTGCTGATGTACCACATCACCGTGGTGTTGTCTGTTTTGATCAGCAGAGGCCCCGGAGAGAGTAGGGGGTCTGAAAGCTGTCAGGGCGTGCTGAACAGCTAACATCTCTTTTCTGTTGATGTGCAGATGTATTTGATTTGGGTTCCATTGGCCCTGAATGCACCTGCCGTCCAGGTGTGCACCCCAGGCATAGTCTGATGCATCCCTGGTGAGGGTCTGGGCAGCATGGGGTAGTGAGAAGGGAAGTCCCTTGTTGTGGTAGCATGCTGCTGCAACCAAAGAAAATCTTTTCTCAGACAAGGAATCATTGGTATAAGAGTTTCCAGGTCTTGACAGTGCTAACACCAAAGGCTTTCTAGGTACCATTGTAGTTTCCTCATATGCTGTCTGGCATATGGAATGAGTAGAATGCAAGAAGCCATGAACCCTAGAGCTTGCAGGATTTTCCTTGCAGATAACTGGGTCCTGGTGGCTAGTTGAGAGAAGTAGGTTGTCAGGTAGGTTTGTTTTTCTGGTGTAAGGAATGCCATCTGGGATGCTGTGTCCAGGCTTGCTCCCAGGAATACAATTTTTTGTGTGGGTACTAGATTTGATTTCTTTTCATTGACAGTATATCCTAGGGAGGGTCAGTAGGTCCTTTACATAGTTCAGGTGCTTCAGCAGCTTTTCCTGACTGTCTGCCTGAATCAGGCAGTCATCCAAGTATAGGTAAATTTGAATATTTCTTTGCCTGCAAAAAGCAATGGCGGGAGCCAGACATTTTGTGAAACCTCTGGGAGCAGTGGATAAGTCAAAGGGAAGCGCAGAGAACAAACTGCAGTGATCCTGCTCTGAAACGTAGATATTTCCTGCATGATTCCCTGATTGGGATGTGTAGGTAGGCCTCTTTTAGGTCTAGGGTGGCTAACCAAGCATCCTCGGAAAGCATAAGAAGAAGCTGCTGGAGGGTGAGCATTTTGAATTTTGGTATCACCAGAAAAGCGTTTAGAATGGATAGGTCGAGGATGGGGCGCCATATGCCCTCTTTTCTGGGTACCAGGAAGAGTCTGGAGTAGAAACCGTGGTCTGTCTGTTCTGCAAGAACATGCTCTATTGCCCTCATAGAGAGGAGGGAAAGGACTTGGTTTTTGGCCTCTGCCCACTGGTTTGGGGGAAGATCTGGGAACCCTTTTGGGTTGAGTGTGAAAATAAAATTTGTATCCCTGGGGCACTATGTTGAGGACCCAACGGTACTTGGTAATGGTGCGCCAGTTGCTTGTGTGGAAGGAGAGTTTTCCTCCTAGGGGCAAGTGCAGAGAGGCAGAGGGAGGGGATGGAAGTGTAAAGTCATTGTGAGCTCTTATCAAAAGGGGGTGGCTTTGCACTCCCTGGTTTTGAAGAGAAGAAACTCACTGCTTAGATCTCTGCATTCCCTGGGGCTGTTGTCTGGGGGGGGGGCTGCTTCCCCTTGGTCTGGGCTGAGCTGAGCTGATCTGATCTGGGGGGGGGGGGCAGGAAAGGGCCAGTGCTTGGAGGGACAATGCCTACTGAACCTCGGTGGCTGGACTTGTAAGAAGTCTTTAAGTGTCTGCATAAATTTAGCTTTCTCTTCCATCTTTTTTAGGACCTCTTCTGCCTTGGTGCCAAATAAGTTGTCTTTGTGCAAGGGTGCGTTCAATAATTTAGATTTGACATGGTCTGGCAAGGTCTGTTCCTTAAGTGAAGCATGTCTTCTAAGTACAAAACCAGTAACTGCTGTCCTGCAAGATGCTTCTAGGGCATCAAAACCACATTGTAAGGTGTGCTTAGTTACTTGACTTGCAGAATGCATTAACTCTTGTAACTTTCTGCACAAGCAGGGAAAGAAGATATTTTTTTGTTTGAGGAGTTCCATGATATGTTGCTGATATTTCAGCATATGGAACTGACAATTTAATGCTCTAATAGCAAGAGCAGCAGAGGTGTATACTTTTTTTTACCCCATCTGTCTAATGTTCAGGAATCCCTATCTGAGGCGGTGGAATTCTTAGCTGAAGTTTCTTTGATTGCTTTAGGTCCTTGAGAGATGACCTCGGGGTCAGCAGTAGGATTTTTGAAAAAAAATTTTTGAGAGTCAAGGACTCTATCGTACCTGTCAGGTTTCCTGGGAGCAGGAGGGAGGATTGTCAGGGGTCAGACATTCCATAAAAACATCATCCACAACATCCAGGACATGAGGAATGGCTAGAGGTCTGTGCTGTGGAAGATCTAAGAATTTCCTGAGTCTCTTTTTTGACTGAGGATAGTCCTGACATTCCCATTGGAAATGCTCCCTTAAAGTATGTAGGGTTTCCCCAAAGGAAAAGTCCTTGGGTGGAGAGGTTATAGGGATGGATTACTCTGCATCAGAATCCTCATACGCAGAGAGGGGTTGCATATCTTCATATTCAGATGCATGAGAGTCATCGGACTCCTGTTCAGATATAACTACTGGGGACAAGTCTCTTTTTCTTTTGGAAGGGGTAAGCCTGCCTTCCCCTGATGAGCATTATAAGATCTTCTGCCATTTTAAGCATTCAAGACTGAGGCAAGGAAGCAGGGGCGTAAGCTTGGTCCGTCGTTTTTTGGGTCTGGTTTGTACCCTGGGCCTTAGAAACTCGGTAATTTTCGAAAGGACTGTAGTCTCGAAAGAAGTCATCTGTCTGTGCAGAGAATCGGTAGTGCGAAGTACTTCCTCGGAAGCTGGTGCCTGCACAGCAGCTCTGGGCTCATCCAAGGTAGAGACATCTACAGGATGCTTAATCGAAGAAGAGGTTTGCAGCATACCGGACTCCAAAAGGGTCTTGGTAGCGGCCTGCAAATCCACAGAAGCGGGCATCAGGGGCTGCGAAAGTGCCTCACTGAGGACTGGAGAACTGACAACTAGCTTAACGGAAGCGTCGTCGGCAGTTTTGGACCTGTGCGTTCTGTCCCTGTCTTTAACTTTATGTTTTTTTGGAAGATTGGTTGTTGGATGGCTTACCGAAGCCATATTGGAAGTCAAGGACTGACAGTGAAAATATCTAGCTACAATAAGGGCCCGACTACGTACAGTTTAGGCATTGCACAAAACACAAAAACGACAGCGGGGGATGTTGTGGTCTGGGCCTAAACAAGTGACACAGTAGGAATGAAAGTCTCAGTGTGGTATTTGCTTTCCTCAGGCGAGACAATTGTTAACTTTTTCTGACATTTGTTAAAGCAAGAAAAAAGGATCCCCAACAGGGTACTTAGCTTTAGAAGACTTCAACTTCAATTCAGAAATGAAAAACTCAGGTAGCAGCCAATCGGCACTTGTGCTAACTGCTTCTGCTTTGGGCTCCTCGGCAAGAAAGACTGATGTAATGGCGTCGGCTGTCTGTTTTTATACCACTGACCACCTGACATCAGTCCTGGAGCGACAGCCAACCGACGCAGAAATACTAAGCCTCAGGTATTCGGACTGAGGGCTACCCTGGCAAGGATAACCCAAATGTGATGACTGCAACAGTGAAACACGAAGAATATCATATCGACACACTGAATAGACAAAATGCTTCACTAATGGACAAAATTAAAGATCTAGAAAATAAATCCAGATGCAACAACCTCCAGATTTATGGAATACCAGAAGGAACTGATGGTAGCAATATGGTGAACTTTCTTAATACATGGCTTCCAGATATTTTAAAGCTTCCAGAGGCTCTCTCTTATGGGCTTGAGAGAGAGCTCACAGATCCTTAAAGTGAGTCTCAGCATCAAACGAAACAACAAACACTCCCAGGTCAGTAATAGTCAAACTCTTTTCATCTCAAGATAAAGAACTTATATTAAAAACTGCCTGGTCTAATTCCCCGATCAGATTTGGATAACACATAATCCAGTTTGATAATGATTATTCCTCTGTAGTGATGGCCAAAAGAAAAGTGTGTTTACCACTAATAAAAACTTAAAAAAGGCAACTCAAGGAAAATCTTCTCCAGTAATGGCCCAAAATATTTGGCTCAATAGAAACATCAGTGACTCATCTATCAACTAATAAAGTCTTAGACAAGATAGAAGAAATGGATTGGAGTTCTGATGGCTTGAAATGACATGCTGAAAAAAATAAATGGAAAACAAATGACAAGAAGAAGAAGCTGAGAGACATGAGAATCTAAATATGTTTAAACAAATATTAGAGTAGAAGTACTCATTCAAATGTTTAACTAGTTAGATCTAAATATTACAACAAAACCACCATGGAATGTTGTTCCTTCGGCTTTTCCCAGTTAGGGGCCGTCACAGCGGAACTCCGGTCCGCTAATGATTGGCAGTAGATTTTCACGGTGCCAAGGTGTCAGCTCGACACCCAACCTTCAACGAAGGCACGCCCATTCACGCATGTCTTTTGAACGCCACTTGACCACGGGGAGGACATGCAGACTCCACACAGAGGGCGCTCCAGCCGAGAATCGAACGAGAGCACCTCTTGCTGTGAGGTGACAACGCTACCGCTTCACCACATAAAAATCAAATGGGTGACATACTGATTGGAGACAATCTCATTTACAAGGTAAATGCCTTTTATTATTTATACTAATTCAGTATTACACATCTAAAATAAGACAAATATCAAATAACTGCTTTAATATCTAGAACAAGTATTACTAACTTGCTATGCCTTAACATATGAAAAATGAAATTAACATACATGCTTTTAGGTTTTAACAGTTTAATAACACAATGCTATACTGGTTTTGACACTGGTATGAATGACAAGGAAAATGCCTATTATTTATACTAATGCAATATTAAACATATATAAAATAAGACAAATATCAAAGAACTGCTTTAATAACTAGATCAAATATTACTAACTTGCTATGTATTAACATATGAAATATGGAATTACCATACATGCTTTCAGGCTTTAATAGTTGGATAACACAATGCTACAGTGCTTTTGATTCTACTGTGAATGGCCTAGGAAATATAAAATTATATAACTTTAAAAAACAAATGTTTATGATTTGTTCCTTTGTAAACTATGTGCTAATAGTTAGAGTGCTATGAATATTAAAACCGTTGTTTGGGGCACTTTTCTGTGGTGCAGTGGGTGATGGTAGTCATTTTAAACGAATTAGAAGAAACTGAAATTAAAAAAAAAACTGCTCACAAGCTCATGGCCTATCCTAGAACTCTAAAAGCTTCACTTACAGTTCACTGCTTTCCCGCCAAAGCCATGAACTGGTAAAATATGTTTTTAATCCATCTCTAAGTATTGCAATAAAAAAAAAGCTGTTAAGAGTCCATTAGAGTTGTTTGCATATTCATTAATGGCCAAAAACAATAGTACTTGATTACAGAGTGACTTTACAGCTTCATAGGGGTGTACTAGGCTAATGGCCCTGGAGCCTTTACAAGCCCAAAGGATTACCCTGGCATCGTGCCACCCAAACTTAGTTCTCAGTGCCTCTGTCGAGTAGAGCCATAGCAGTGATCCCCGGTGAATTTTCTATTTCCCGTCCACTCATCAAGATTTCTCTTGAGGGCCAGTTAGGTGCTCTGTTTGACATGTATGGAAGTCTATTCCACAGCATGGGCAGTCTCTGGGTTATGAACCTGTCCCTCCAGTACATTCTGTTGACTGTGGTAAGGAGGTTGAGGTCTCTGGAGCGTGTAGTTTGGAGGGATGGTGATTTCTTTAGAGGTAGCATTCCTAACAGAGTTGGGTCAGACATGGCTTTGTAAGTCAAGCAGAGATCGCCTCTAAGTAGGCAATATGAGACAGAGAATAGTTGGAGTTTTTGAGTCTATCCATATAGGACAAGTGTTTAAGGCCTAGGATCCTCTTTGTGAGGTACGTTTGTGGCCTCTCCACTTGTTGCTGGTGTCTAGTGAGGTACATGCAAATGAGGCATTGTACTCGATGATTGGCCTAATGAGGGAAGAGTAGAAGGAGACAATGGCCTCTTTCTTCCTGGATGCAAAACCCTTAGTAATGAGATGTGTCACATAGGACTTTCTGGCCACAGTGGTAGTCAAAAGAGAGAGTTGCTGTCAACCTGTGTTCCCAGACCTCTTATAACGGCTTCTGTGTTCAGTGGACTACCATCGATGTGGTAATTTATGTGAACCGGGCTTTTCCCAAAGGGGATGACAACACATTTTTTGGCAATGAGCTTAAGGTCATGGTTCTGATACCAGTCGTTGGTCTCAGTGAGGCCTATCTGTGGGATGTCAACATCACTTGGGGAGTTAATAATAGCTCCCAACTTGCAATCGTCTGTGAACTTTGTTAGCCAGAGTCCCTTCGTGTTGACCTGGACTTCAGAGAAGTAGATATCAAACAGGAGAGGACCCAGGACCGAACCCAGTGGGACTCCACTCGTGACTGGTCGGCAATCTGACTTGGAGTCAACTGCTTTCACACTGTGGGTTCCATTTGTGAGCCAGTTTGCAACCCATCTAGTGATATAGGGGTTGATGCCTAGCTTAGTGAGCTTTTCTATGATTCCTGAGTGGGGAATGGCATCAAAGGCCTTGGCCAGATCAAGGTAGGCTGTATGAACCACCTTGCCTTCATCCACAGCTCTTCTGACTGACTCAAAGAAGTCGACCAAGTTGAGCAGGCATGATCTACCCTTCACAAAACCAAACTGTGTGGGATCCAGAGTTTGGAGATTCTTTATATCCTTGTTGATTAGGTCTATGATGATGCGCTCCATAGCTTTGCATAGCAGACTCATCAGGCTAATGGGGCGATAGTTCCCTGGGTCTGTAGTCACTTCTCCTTTGTGGAGAGGGATGACTGTAGCAGTGCACCATTCGGTAGGGACAAAGCCTGAGGTGAGGCTGTGATTGAACAAAGCACAGAGGTGAGGTGCCAGTTCACTCTGTAGTTCATGTAGTTCATGTAGAACACAGCCAGGGATATTGTCAGGTCCCATAGAAGCTGTATTCTTGGCCTAGGCCAGTGTTGTTTTAACCTGTGCAGCAGTAATACTGGGTGCCTGGCAATCTACTGGCACTGTGATTGGTCCTATGGAGGGGGGAGGGGTAAAGTTGGCACTGAATCTGTCGGCCAGTACACTGGCAATATCTGTTGGCTCGGTACAGGAGGTACCATTGTGCAGTAGCTTAGAGCAAATCTGGGTATTGCCGTGGAGATTCTTTACATAACTATAGAAGGCCTTGTGGTTGTCTTTACTATCTGCTGCAATTCTGTTTTCACAGCTAGCTTTAAAGGATTTGATGAAGGATCTCAACTTTTTGTTGAGGCTAATAAGGTAGTTTTTACAGTCTTGGGACTTCACCTAATTCTGCATCAGTTTTCTCCTTCTGTTGTGGAGTTCGTTTATGGCAGGGGACCACCAGATTGGCTTCCTTTTTTTGGAGGAGCGCGTCTTGGTTCAATTGGGTATGGCGAGATCCATGCTTTCGTGTACATGCTCGTACAGTGCATTGGTGTATAATTCAGCAGTCATGCAACTATTCTCCATTTGCATGGGTGCCGTCTTTGTCAAAGTGACAAGTGCATATTTTCACCAAAATACAAGTGCTTTAAAGCATTATTGAGTATGTAAATATACATAGAACAGATTTAAGAATTCTAAAAGGAAACAAGAGAAATTACCACAAAAGTACTATAATATATGTAAAAAAATGACATCGTGAACAAGATAGAAGTAACTGATGTAAACAGTTAATACAAGCTCATATGTATGCATACTAGGACACACAGATACAAAATAAAGTATGACTACTTATAACAACAAAAAAAATAATAATTTAACAGCTAAGAAACCAATAAATAAATATCTACACAAATTTATACAGTAAGAAGCTGAACCAGATGTAATAACAAACTAGTACGGTAGGATATAAATATTATGAAAGTATTATAAGAATAAGCATACTTAACAAGGCTGGGAAATAAGAAATGACACTTGTGATAAACATGAACAAGTCTGATGTCAGTCCACAGTTGGTCATTAACTATTAAGATGAATAGATTCAATTCAATTGTTAAATAGACATACAGCAATACTGATGTTTAATATACTAACAGCAATTCAGATATTATTTATGAAATGGTTAGGATTTTCTTGTGCTACATAGAGAACACAAGGTACAAGAAAAGTTAAAAGTAAGAGATTACATGAATCAGATGAAGCCTTAATACATTCATATTAATTGCTGATCCTATCTAAAGTATAAACTATCACAAAAATTGCATATAACTTATCTATTAAACATGAACATTATGAAAGCCTATAACATGAATACAAACAGACCTAAATGTAAAGAATTCAACTCAACAGATGTACATACTATATAAAAGTGTTTATTTTACACACAGAGATTACATCAGAAGCTTTGCCCCCCCACACCCATTCAACTTAAATATACTAACTCTGAGATCGCACAGACACACAAAGGAAACTCACACCCACACATTTCATTGTCCCTCACACACATATATCGCAGTCACAACACACACTGACATACACTAAAGCTCCTCACCAACACATATACACATACATACTTACCTAAACTTCCACCGATCCATTCACACACTGCACCACCAGAAGTGCGAAATTGAACATCTCCGAGCTTCGGGATTTTGAATTTCTCGTTTCTGTGTTTTCGTGATTTTGTGATTTGGGTATATAATTTTGAAATACTGAAATCTGGGATTTCAATATTTCGAAATGATGAAGTGGACCCATATATATATATATATATATATATATATATATATATATATATATATATATGGATTCCTACTAGATCGCAGAAAGCTCATTTCACTGAAACTCATTTCACTGAGACCAAATGACTGAAAACTCATTTTGCCGAAAACTCATTTCACAGAAAATAGTACAGGCAGTGTATATGCCCTTTTCCCCACTGTAGTGCGACCCTGGAGTTAGAATATATAAGTAGGGGGGTGTGGGGGGCGTAGCCCCTCACCTAGCTTAGTTTTATACTGTCCAGTTCCTATTAACTACGGTAAGTTGGTAGTTTTTTAACAACATTGGGGGGGCTACACCCGGCACAGCCCCCATGGTGGGGGACTGCGCCCCCCACACTCCCCCTTATATATTCTAACTGCAGGGTCGCACTACAGTGGGGAAAAGGGCATATACACTGCCTGTACTATTTTCGGTGAAATGAGTTTTCGACTAAATGAGTTTTTGGCGAATTGAGTTTTCAGTCATTTGGTCTCGGTGAAATGAGTTTCGGTCAAATGAGCATTCGGCAATCTGATAGGAATCCACATATATATATATATATATATATATATATATATATATATATATATATGTGTGTGTGTGTGTGTGTGAAAGCATATTTAAATCGTATGGATTGGAATAAAGAACTGGCAGAACTACAAACTAAAATAGACAAAATGAAATTAGATATTCATAAATGTAACTTAGCTTCGGAAAAAGAATTAGAAGACATCAATAAAAAATACTTGAGCTATTGAACCATAAAACAATGATTAATCTAGAGATGGTCAAACTATGCGCTTACTCTATGAATCCAAAAAAATCAAAGGAGAATAGCAAACAGGACGAAAATAATAATAAAGGCAAAACAGATAAAATAAATATACAATATAGACAAAAAAAGAAAAGTATCAGACTTAGAAGGAATTCTAGAAGCCTTTAGAGTGTATTTTAATAAATTCAATAGTCAAGAAAATAAAGTAAAATCAAGTGAAGCACTTAGAAATATCTTAAGGAAAATATAAGACTAAGACTATCAGATGCACACAGAAAAATAATAGATAAAACTATATCTATGACAGAAACTAAAGTGCAAATCAAGAAACTAAAATTAAACAAAGCCCCAGGTAATGATAATATAACACCAGAGATGTTTAAACTGCTATCTAATAATGCATTAAATATATTACTAAGTATGCTGACATCAGTTAAAGAAGGTAATAAATTGCCCTCCTTCTTGGAAATACATTCAAGTATCACCAATTTTGAAACAAGATAAAAAAACTGATATGTACCTCATACAGACCCATATGATTTCTGGGCTATCATTTAATGAAAATAAAACCAATATGTTAACTAATAAATATGAACAAAGAAGCATTAAATAAAAAATATAAATATCTACCTAGAAATTATATAATCAAATACTTGAGTTAAATTTACAAATGACATAGATACAACACTGCAACTAAACTATAAAGAGATTTTGGATAATATCAAAGAACTCATACAAAAATGGAATAAGTTTTTTTTACCATGGAGGAAAGACTATATATATATATATATATATATATATATATATATATATATATATATATATATATATATAAAATTAAAATGATTATACTCCAGAAAATTCTGTACTTTATACAAGCTACCTCCACCTAAATCATATTTTAAACAATTTGAAGGGTTAATAACGGAATTCTCATGGTACCCTAAAAAACCTAGAGTATCGTCAGCTTTAAAACAGTTTCTCTATGGTTAAACAAATAATATACTTCCAAATGGAAACAAGGACATGAAAAATCTGGTTAAAAACCACTCATGATACAATAAATAAACATATGGAAATACTACTGAATAACTTACTTTGGTTATTGAAAGGAATATATGGCAACAGGGAAATGCAACAATATAAATTCTAAATATATTATCAATACCCTAAAATCTTTTATGCACTTTGCAAACAAAAATCCAGATATAAAAGCATGGTCTTTTTTCATATTCCCAATAGCATATACACAAAATAATAATATAACTCAGGACTCAGCAGCAGTTAAAACACCTATTAAGAATGGTCTAATTTACTGGCATCAGTTGATAAAGTATTACTGATACACCAAATTATTAGTGTGTACAACCTTGAAAATAACATGTGGTTAACACTGCAGGGATTAAGACAAACAGTTTTAAACCAACAGGCTATAATGCAGAAGTCTGTTACGGGAAAAGTTTCTAAGTTCATAGAGCAGTTAATGCTGATGGAATTTCCCACAAATGGGAAAGGTATTTTATCAGTATTGCACAAATTAAAGAAACAAGAGTTCATAATAAACAAAATATATGGAAATACTATGAAACAGTTAATGGTAAAATGCTAGATGATAAAGATAAAAAACTAATTCTTACATCTCCAAAACTAACATCTTTATCACTACATTGGCAACTTTTCACATGGCAATTCATACACAGAACATACTTAACACCACACAAATTATAACTAATATATAATCAACAAAACAGAAGTTGGAGGTGTAAATCACAATCAATAGCCAATTAGCAACACATGTTCGATGAATGCCATTTACTTAAACAATATTGGGAAAGTATTAACTATTTGTTACAGGCACTGTTCACTGATAATTTCCAGCTTAACAAATCTCTAGTTTTGTTGAATACACCTGTGTTGTCTTGTGTTCCAAGGCAAAAATACGTAATTTTGTGGACTCTCCTTGCTATTGCAAGGAGAAATATTACATAGAACTGGAAAGCTGCAACTCCTCCCAATTTTAAACATTTCAAGAACATGGTTTTATCAGTCTCCCAGTTGGAACTGAAAACAATCAAGGAAAGAACAGAACAGCCTACTTCCTTAAGCACTGCCTAGCAGAAAGTAAAAAGTGCTGGAAACAGAAGACTGTAATAAATTATAATCTTATTCAAAGATACATTCAGGAAAACAAAGTTTATCAAGTATAGACCTCCTATGTAAATAGTTGGTTTTGTAATGTTTGTTTCTGGAATTGTTTCTCCACTTTAAGCTTTAACTATGTAAATATTTCTTTGATATACATACTGTACATATGTTTATGTGTCTGAAAATCAATAAAAAATTATTCAGTAAAAGAAAACATTTGTCAGTCCCTCTAAATATTTGTTACCTCTTAACCATATCTCCCATTCTTTTATTTCCACCCTATTTTTAAACTCCATTTTATCCCACTCCCTAGCTATATTTTCATAAGAAATTTCTATTTTCTCTAATAGCTCCTGAATAATTTCCACTACCCATTCCTTAAATTCCTCTCTTTGAAACAGACAGTTGGGAAAGAGCCAGTGTCTCATTTTTATTTCATTACACTGTTTTTATTTTAGTTACTATTGGCACATGATCTGAAACAGTTATTGGGTGTGTATCAAGACCTTCAATTAAATGCACATGTTCCTTTGAAATGTAAATTCTGTCTAGCCTAGTCCAGTTTTTGCATCTTGGGGAATAATATGTAAGTTCACTCTGAACTCCTAGTACTGAATTCACATTTTCCATGCAAAATATTTTCATAACTTTCTTTAAAAATCTAACCTCCTTTGTTATATTTTCCCTTATGGGTCCCCCAGACACATTTTTCTGTTGCAAATCAAGTTCCAATCCCCATCTATAAGTAATATTTCTTGCTGAAAGCTGATTTTTTTCTCCCAGAATTTTCTTAAGCTCCACTACAGCAGTTTTTGGTGGAATATAAATACATGCCAGTGTAATCCTTCTCCCTTGACAGTAGCCCCTTAGTACTGCAAATCTACCATTACTGTCTTTTTATCCTCTTCTATCACTAATGAGGCTTCTCTTGTAATTAATATAAGTACTCCTCTCTTCCTTTGTCCCAGGTATTCTGTTGAAAAAACATCCTGAAAATCTTTCTTTATCAAATGCACATGTTCAGTTCTTTCCAAGTGTCTCTTGTAGCACAGCTATTTGTACTCTACATTTTAATATAGTTTGCTACTCTATTTTTTGTATTTATCTGTTAGACCATTACCATTTAAAGACATTACAGAAAGCATCATATTCTTGGAAAATTATTATTCCCACCTTTTATGTATAACAGCTTTTTTGTTAAATGTCTAGTTTCAGCTTTTGTGTTACATGCATGTAACTGTTTGGCAGGTTAATCTTTTACACAGTTCTTGTCATCTCCATTTGAGCCTGTCTCACATCTTACAAAACTTTTTTGTTTTATTGCAAACCTTCAAACAAAAATACAAACACACCTCAATACTCCCCTAAAACATATTAACTTAATACTAACACAAAGAACTATGTATATCTTCAAATACTGAAGTGTTACCCTCCTAATAAGAACACATTTTCCAAACTGACAGCCACACACAAAGACTTTAGATAACCCAAAAAAAGGTTATCCATGTTAGATGGGTGGTACAGCCTATGGTTCTATTAAATGCCATCTGTCTTCATCTCATCTTTACAGTTCTCTAAGCTGGGAAACACTTCAATGTTTTCAGAAAACATTTTCTCCAAACCATTTCTCTCTATCAGATAGTCTGCTAGAGACATGAGAAACAAACACAAAACTGTTTACTAGAAAAAGGCCTTATAATATTCAATATTTTTTTTTTCATTTACTTGCCTTCTCTTAAAACTTGTTAGTAGATTAAGCTGATGTCCTTAACCCAGTCATTCCTTTATGGAAGAATGAGAAAAAACACTTTTTCTTTTGTCATGCTCTTTTAACCAGATTTTTTTACATTGCAGTGCCTATATTTCTTAAAACTTAACAAGGGGAAAGAGAGAGAAGGGAGAAAAAAAAAAAACAGGCGCACCTATTTACATTAGGATTCCATTTATACTTAAAAATAACTGAAAAAGCTTTACTTTATAACATGCAAAGAAAATAATGCACTATTTAAATAGTAGTATTAAGAAAAAAATGTACTTACAGTTAACTCTGCCCCCCCCAAGTATTTTTCAGAACATTAATGACATGAAGTAGGGCATATGCTTTAGAGTCCCTTACAAGTTTAACAAAGTCTAAAAGTATAATATTTCCAGATTTTCTTGTTCTATTCATGTTCATCTCCATCTCCTAAATCCTATCTCTGCTTCATTTCCAACGTACTCTCGACTCTTCCAGTCAATTCTTGTGCTTTTCTCCCTCTCTCAAGCATATTCTGTTGAAACACTCCAAAAGGTTTCACTGGCACAGTCTATTGTCTTTATTACCAGAAGAACAAGAAGCAGAATCTCCTCCTGTTTTACAGTTCAGTTTTTGTTGGACCAAATTTTGTATTGCTTCCTTAGCATGTAATTCATCAAAAAATGATTTTGTTCCTCTAGGGAAAAATATTTTAAAGATAGCTGGGTACTGCAGTTTGAGTCTCACTCCTGCTTCTTGACATCCCCTGAATAATTATTTATTGATCGACATTTGTTGACCGGGAAAGTTCACTGGGTCAGGAACCCATTTTCAGTGGAGGCCTAGGGAGAAAAGCTCCACAATTAATACAGTCAAATAAAAATTTAAACACTTGACAAAAAAATTTTAAAAGTGGAACTATACAAAAATTTAAAAATATATATATAAAAGTAGAATACATAGACAATATAAAAGTTATCGGTATGCATTATAACGTATATAAACTTAGATAACATTTGGTAGTATAGTACAAAGTCTGAGTTGTTTCTTTTAATAATGGAATAAATTTGACTTCTCATTGTTCAACAGGCAGAAGAGAAGTATTTTCCATAAACACTATGCTCTCTCCCACATTTAGTACATTGTCCTTCTACTGGTAAGATTGCATCTTTACTACTAAAGGTATAAGTTGTTTTCTCATAGCAAGGTTTGGAGCATACACACAATATGCCCTTTCAATAAACAATTCCTGCTGTGGAATACCAGTCCAGTTGCTTATTTGTGCTTTCATAAAATCAACACAGTCAGTTCCTGCCAGTATCTTGGGTATAACAGAAAATCACAGGTCTTCCCTATGTGCGCTGTCCTCTCTCTGACTGAATTATTTTTTGAAACATCTCTTCTTGTACAGACTCATATTTAGCCAGACTTTAATTCATTTAGACCTCTGAATTTTGCAGTTTTATCACCTCATATGAATATCTATTTAAAGCTTCTTCCATTTTTCCAGCCTTTTATTGTTTGAGTTGATACAATCCATCAGTGTTTTATTTATTTTTAGTCAAGTCTTTGTGCAGTTGCCTTATACTTTCCTCTAGGTTACTGAAGTCATGTCTGGAGCTTGCACTGCTTTTTGCTGAACAGCTGCAGTTCTTTTCCCAGTCAGTGTTTTTTGTCACCTTTTGTAGCTAATTTTCCCTCTAGATTTCTTTTTTCCTGGCATCCAGGCAGTGCACCTGCTAGCCAATTACTGAAATTTACACAGAAAGCTCGGTCCACTGGCTTTCTCTGCTAAGTTTGTTTTCACACTGGGAGAAATAGAACTAAGCTGTTACTCAATGTGCAGCATCTTGGAAGTCTACCGTTAGACGATACACCTTGACAGAGGAATAACACAGACCAGAGGAAAGTAACTAATAGAAACATTTAAGAACCATTGATACATAATCTCTGATGGCACTCCAGTTATTGGCTAGGCAACTAGAAAATCTCTTGCATTTGCTAATATATAAGATTTCTTAGTAGCAGATTTCCTCGACTCCTTTAGTACTTGCTGCAATTTCTCATGAAAGAGGTACCTAAAAGGTATCAAGAATCATCCATGCAGTTATTTGAAGTTTTTGACATTGGGGTGCATCAAATTCCCCCTATCTTGTTTGAGCAGGATTAGTGGAAATGGCAGAGATACATAAAGGAACATTCCCAACCAAGTAAACGAAAATGCATCCATTTTCTAGGCTTGCTTGCAAGAAGCCTTGGAGTGGAATTTGATCAGTAATCTGTTTTGAAAGAAGGCAAAAAGATCTAGCTGAGGTGTTCCCCACAACTGAATCAATTCCTGGAAGACCCCCTTGTTCAATTTCCATTTGTGATGGTCTATCTTGGTCATGCCCAGCTTGTCTGTCACTACATTTTGCTTTGACGAACTGTAACATGCTTGGAGGGTTAAAGAGTGCTGTAGAGTTATCTCCCAAGCCATCATACCTAAGCTACACAGAAAGTATGACTCAGCGCCTCCTGTTTGTTTATGTACCACATCACTATGATGTTATCTTCAATGACCTGAAGAGTTCCAGGGGACTACAGATGAAGAGGAGATTTCAAGGCACTGATTACATCCAACATCTCTTTTGACACTTACGTGCTTTGGTCTGTCTGACTTGTCAAACAGGCCTTTAACTTCTACCCAAACAAAACTGCTTCTAAAGCAAAATTTGAGGTGTGTTGCTGTTACAGACTGACTTGGGATTTGAAAACAGAAGGAGAGACCTGGATTTAGAGCCATTTGTTGTTTCTACCACTGCAGTTCTTTTCTGACAAGCCAAAAATTGGGATCTGAAATTATAGAGGATGAAGATGTTGCTTCCTATGTGTTTTTTTTTTTTTTTTTTTTTTACAAACCACTGCATTTTTCTCCTGTGTCTTCTGGCAGGAAGAATCAGGACAATCATTTTACTTATGAACCCTAGACACCAAGATATCTTCTTGAAGAAGACACTGACACTTCCTACCTTCTCCCATGCAAGAAAAGTCTTTTTTGAGAAGTGTCTAAATTGCCATCCAAAAACACAATCCTATGTAAGAGAGTCGAAGAGGACTCTTGATCATTTACCTGGAATCCCAGCTTGGTAAGAAAAGATGAAACATAAAAGACTCTTGCCATATGAAAAAGGAATCTTCAAAGACAAGTCATCTAAATAAGTAAATATGTAAATGCCCTGCATTTACAATGAACAATCAATGAAGCTAGACACTAAACACCCTTAGCAGTAAGAGTGATGCACATCAAGCCTAGCATGATGCGGCTGAAGAATGCAATTATAGCCTGACTTACAAACACATTAGCTATAGCAAGAAAGAACTAAAGATGGCATGGACTGATGCCAGCTTTATGCTAGGAGCACACAGATATCCCAGGGAAGGTGGCATCAGTCCAGTCAGTAGAGAAGGTTAGCTCTGGTAGACTGGATAGACATCTATTCCCCTACTGTGGCAAAGTTTCCTACAGTGACAAAACCAACAGTGATCCATATGTAGAACATCTAGATCTACTAGTAAGGGAAAGCCTACAATAAACACAATATAAATGAAGTACTTACCATACAGATGACAGATTCATCTCTGACCTCACATCTACATTAGTGAGTATTCTAGCCTTACATTGTTGGAATACACAACAATGTAGACTGTAAAGGCTGAAGATGAAGAAACATCTCACAAATTCATGCAAGAATCTTATCACAGAGTCTTCAAAGGAAAAGAATAATGCAAAGACATTTGCCGTAAAAGACTAACACATCTGTTGTGCAACCTTGAGGAAATAAAGGAACAAAAGTCTAAATACAAACCAACAAAACAGTCTCAATACAAAACTTACAGTGTTTGTGTTCTCCACATCCAGGAACACCAGCATGTTGCTTGCACTGCCTTCTTCATCCTCAAGAGCATTGCTTCTACAAGCTGTAGCCCTTACGCTTAGAGATCTGCTAGTGCAAATCACTGCCGTGTGCCTTAATACTCTATGGCTAGAAAGAAAGACAAAGTAAAAAAAATAATGCATCAAATTTTATAAATGCACCATATTTCAGAATTATAGTAATTCCAAAAGCCATCTGAACTAACATAAAACTACCTCCTTATAAACACCTTCTATAAGGATAACAAGCAAAGAAAGGGACTGCACTTACTAAACATTCTGCACTAATATACACCATTAACATACCTTCAAAAACACACACACACTTTCAGAGAAATCCCTGTCAGAAATGTGAGATTATCAATATTTTAAAATCAAAATAGCAGGGCACTGCAAGAATTTTAAGAGAGTTCATCCATTTAGAACCCCTTTTTTCCCATGTATACACATGGGGTCAGGGTGTTAATAGTGGCCATCATCTAGAATTAGTGTTCTCATCAGTGGGTGACTAGCCCTGCAACAGTCTTCTTTTGTACAACATACACACACACCTATGGTACATTTAAGTGTGTCCAAAGCACCTACTTATTATAGGTCTTTAAACGTGGGAGGAAACAGCATCACACAGACAAAATCCACAAGAACACTGAGAAGGCATGCGCATTTTGCACAGAAGTCACCCCAGCCAAGACTTGAACTGGAAAACCTCTCGTTAAGAGCAGAAATGCTCCCTGTTGCTTCACTGAACCATTATCTTGAGAACAGTAAGTTAATCTGAAATGCATTCTGCTGAAAAAAAATTTAAGTGCATTCTGTAATGCCCTTTCCAAGAAATGCTATGATCCTAAAGCAGACCAAACAAATCACTGGGCAAAAGACCAAAATGGATTTGAAGTTCTTATTTTAGGTAATGCCGCGGTGGTGCAGCGGTAGCGTTGTTGCCTCACAGCAAAAGGTTCTCCCGTTCGATTCTCGGCTGGAGCGCCTTCTGTGTGGAGTCTGCATGTCCTCCCCACGGTCGAGTGGCGTTCGAAAGACATGCGTAGAATTGGCGTGCCTTATTGAAGGTTGGGCGTCGAGCTGGCACCTCGGCACCAGTAAAAAATCTACTGCCAATCATTAGCATACCGGAGTTCCGCTGTGGCGACCCCTAACCGGGAAAAGCCGAAAGAAGAAGAATTTTAGGTAATGTGGGTTCAATGAAATGGAAAACAGTAAATCTGTATCCACTGCTTCCTCAGGCCACATTGGACCAGTTTGTTCTGCTGATGTCATCTACTCAGACAAATTGTAGGCTTTCATTCTTTTCAAAATTCATAATCTATAGAAGAATAAGGGACAGTAATAACAAAGACAACTGTTGATGAAGGAGCAAGTCTTTACCTGACTCACTTTATATATTACTTCCATATTCCCTTACAAAAGAATTAAAAGAACTACATCTGCATTATGCATTCCTGATGCCCCCTCATTACATCAAACCATACAACCATCTTTGGAAGGCATGCCATACATACAGCACTCCACAAATAAACACTCCCTCAAACCCACCTCCTAGTAATCCAACTCTTACCGGCAGACTCTATCGGGGCAAAAAAGGGTGTTGAGCTCCCCCCCGGAGGGGGGGGGGGAGGCAGGAGCCCTCCCATCTGCATTTGGGCCTGGATGAACCTTCGCATCACCTGGTCCAAATCAGCTTCAGACAGGCTACGTGTCAATTTCAACTAGGCCACCGAGGCTGGCCGGGAGTGCCGCCTCGATGACCTTGATGGAGATCGGGTCTCCTCCTCCTCGGGTCCTGGTGAGAAGCACAGAGACCGGAGCCAAGAAGGAGGAGACCTAGACCTGGAAGACCTGGAGGGAGAAGCCCGCTTAGCCGGGGGGCCGAAGCGGAGGCCTCGGCCTGCCGCTTGTGGTGCTTCTCCCTCTTCTTTTCCTTCCTGGCCCCCCCCTCCTCTGGCGCAGAAGTGGGAGTTTGAGTCCCGGCCTGGGGGAGAGAGGCTGGAGTGGCCGCCAACGAAGCCTGGGAGGAGGCCACAGAAGTACCGGAGGCCGAATCCGAATCCGGGGACAAGAGTCCCGCTAGGATCAGCTTCGACCTCCGGTCCTTCAGTGCCCTGGGTTTGAACGCCGCTCAAATCGCACACACAGAGGAGAGGTGTTCAACCCCAGGGCACCGGACACAGAGTGTGGCCATCCGCCAGGGAGAGCTTATGGCCACATTCGGTGCACTTCGAAAATACTAACTTTGGGGCCTCAGACATGTTTACACTAAAAAAAGAAACTCACACAGTAGGCCCCAAACTCTCAAACAACACACACACACACACACACACACACACACACACACACACACACGGTAATGATACCAGTGAAGGGTGGTGAGGAGAAAACATTTTTTTTTTTTTTTTTTTTAACTCAAAACACTAATGAAAGGGTTAAGGAACCTAACCAAACACACACTCACAAGTTTTAGAAGATTAGCAAAAAGAGATAAACTTATCTGACTAGGAGCTCGCAACCTAGCTGCTGTACCTAAGCGCGGCAAACTAGATCTGAGGTCAATCAGGGTTGGCAGGGGATTATGGGTAAGGGGAGGAGCTAGGAGCTTGGATCTAAGCTTTGTAAAGTTGCCGGCTTGGATCCGAGATCGGATCCTTATCCCACAGGTTGCAGACCAAATGAAGTTAACTACTTCAGATCAAACATTTACTTTTCTGAACTGTATCAATCATCCCAAATTTTTGATTCACTTCAGATAACTAAACTTGTATACGTTTCACTCTCCCTAACTTTTTCATAAGTATGAAAAAACTAATGAAATCCCTCATTCTTATGGTTTCAAATGCAGTACCAACATCAACTACATCAGCCTTCTCTAATCTATCAACATCTCATGTCTTAAAAAGTGCTAAGGTCTCCACAGGAGCTCACCGTCTGCTGCGAAAAGAGAATAATACTTTTTTTTTCTCCTTGTTGAACCACTTACCATTTATAAAGGAATTCGCTATGCTCTCCACAGTTTTATCAAACAGCTTACTTGCTTTTAAGTCTTTAGAAGTAGTCACCCCATGGTATTTTCTCTCTCTCTGCTTCTGTTATTACTTTCCCACTGTAGATGCATGCATCCTCTGGATATTGTTTTCACAAGTGTGTTACTTTATAATGAATCAAAAAGTACAGCTGTGTAAGTAAAACAGCATAAAAATAGATATTTGAATGATCTCTGCTGCAATAGCCCATGGGTTCTATCCTGCATAGGATATAATGGTCAGCCAGCTTCTAACCACCTTCCACATGTTCAAACCATTAAATCAACTCGAGCTGAACTAACTAAAAGACATATTTGGGAACCAAACTCTTCAAAGCTTTCATCCCAATGGATACAGGAAGGGTGAGCCCTGAGAAGACAATGCAAGAAAAAAAAAGCTACAAAACGCCTGTAAAAACACAATAGAAATAGAGAGGGGGAATGGCTATTGCAGCAGAGATCATTTGAATATCTACTGTAATGGTAAGTTTACTTACACATTTGTACTGTGATCTTTGTACTGGCCACTGTTACAGTAGCCTAAGCAATATGGGTAGATTACCATATCTTAAAATAACTGGGAGGGGGAAGGGGAAAGATCCAGATGTCCTTGGAGAATGGTTCTAGTAAAGTATGTCCTAGGCCTGGAAAATAAATCCAGTTTATAGTGCTTTGTAAAAGTAGTGCAGAGGACCTAGTTGCTGCTTCTAGATTACTTTTAGGGTCCATCCTTTCCTACTAGCCATAGATTTTTATTTTTTTTATTTAACATTTGTTTACCAGGAAAAGTCCAACTTGGAACAAAGCCAATTTTCAGTGGAGGCCTGGGGAGAAATGCACCAGATGCACGTCTTTGTAACATGGGAGGAAACTGGAGCACCTGGAGAAAACCCACACGAGCCCAAGGAGGACATTCAGACTCCACACAGAAGGCACCCCAGCCAAGAATTGAACTGGAGAACCTCTTGCTGTGAGGTAGCAACATTACCACAGTTAAAATGTCCTGGATCTTTCAAAGTATAAGGTAGATGCTCTAAATTAACTAATGGACCTTCAGAAATGTATCTACATATATTGGAATTCCCACACTTGTAAATGCCCCATCTTTTCTGTGTAATGTTGGGACACTATACAAATTTATTTCTCTCTCTTTCTGAAATGTTTTTCAAATTGTTTTGATTTTTGCATACAAACCTTGGCTGGGAGTGTGGAAACTGCAATATATGTAGATACACTTCTGAATGTCCCTTAGTCAATTTAGAACACCTGCCTTATACTTTGAAAGTTCCAGGACATTTTAACTGCAAGAGCAAAGGAGTTGTATACATTGGTATGTGTGCATTTTGTAGTGCATTCTACAATGGCATGACTACAAGAGCCCTATGCACTAGAATAAAAGAACACTTCCAATATTAGAAAACAAGACAAGACAAATGCCTTTTATAAGCATACCATCACTTGTCCTACATACAAAAAAAATTTTTCTGTGCTGGAGCAAGGAAGTCATGATTTTAGGGGTAGCAATTTCAAAACAAATCTTGAACAAAAGGAGACTTTATGGCAAATCAGACTAAATTCCGACAAAAAAACTGATAGAAATTATGCTGTTAACATTAAATGTTTTTTGAAAGACCATAGAGTCTATATAAGGAAATAACTTCCTGAGCTTTGAAATTTTATTGATTAATTGTGTAATTGTTTAAGTGGAAAGATGCATTTATTGGTGCAGAAGTATTTCAAAACTGTTTTTAAATGTGGTTTTGCGTATGTGTATTTTATTCTGAAGAAGTTTGGTTATGAAAGCGTGGATTAAAAGTTTTACTCCGTTTTCCTGCATCTTCCAGTCTGGTTATTTGGTTTTGTATCCTGAAACAACCATTTGGAAACAGACTGCTTTGACACAGGATGTCCCTTCCTACCTTTACAAGAAACTGATCAGAAGTTCTGAAAGATTTTGTTATGGCAAGACAGAACCCGAGATATCTGTGGTGATCCACGGTATTAAATATCCTTTGTCCCTTATTTTTGGGTCCTGGAAAAAAAATCAGGGAGATGGGTAGACTGGATAAACTTGGATATCACTTTAGACATGAAAGAAATATTCATTTTCAAAGAAACTTGTGTCTTTGTGGAAGATGACAGGATGACCCACCATAAGAACTTGCAACTCAGATAGTCCCATGTAGAAGTCAGAATAATCAGTAAAATTGTTTTTCATGTTAAGAACCTCACATCAGCCATAATATGCATGAGATTAGAAAGACTACTGTAGCTCCCAGAGCACAAAAACTTTTAGCACAACGACTCAGGCAAAAGAAAGTAGAAAGGGCTGTCGCCAAGCTTAGGGAGCCTATTAACAATGAAAATGAAAGACCCTGTAGAGGTGCTAGGAATATTTCAAAAATTTTATGAAAGTCTGTATAAAGCAAAGAAATATGGATATCAACCTACAAATGGAAATGTTTATGGAAGAATTAAATATTCCAAGGTTCGAGGTAGATGAGGCTCAATTACTGACAATAAAGGAGGAGATGAGATAAAAATTGTGATGTATAACCAATCCACAGGAAGGTCCCCAGGAAGAGATGGTATTCCTGTTGAAGTCTGGAAGCTAGGACAGAAAAAAATGATAGTTCTGGAAGGTTTTGTTTAACAGCATTTTAAGAGAAGGAGAAGTACCAACATTCTGGAAGAAAGTGGTGTTGGCTGTAATACCTAAAGAGAGTAAAGACCCATCAGATCCAGATTCATACAGGCCCATTTTGATCCTAAACCATAATTATAATGTGTTTATGTCTATAATGGCTAAAAGATGGTGATGGCAAAATTGATAGATATGGATCAATGTGGTTTTCTGGAGGGGAAGCAAACATTTGACAACATTAACAGAACACTGATGATCCACAGGAAAGCAGAATGTAAGATAATACCACTGTATTTGGTAGGTCTTGATGCAGAGAAAGCATTTGACAGAGTAAATTGGAAGTTTATAAGCAGGGCAATGGAAGCATTTGCATTCCTTGATAAAATTATATGGCTGATTAAGAGGATATATGAGGGATCAGAAGTGAAAATTAAAGTGTCTTGGTTCCTCTCTGATAATTTTTGTTTAAGCAGAGGAACCAGGCAAAGGTGTCTTCTTTTCCTTTGTTATTTGCATTATATACAGAACCACTGACAAAGAAAATAAGGGACTCAAAAATTCAAGTATATAACTGGTATGGTAGTCAAGAAAAGCTGGCTCTATTTGAAGATGACGTTTTAATACCTGATAAAACCAGAAAAGGACATTTCAGTATTGTGGAACATTTTTGGGACAGTTTCAAATCTTTTTGGAATACAAAATTAATGAAGCTACAACAGAGGTAACAGCCGCAAATTATGTACCCACACATGAATTGGTTCAGCAACATCCATATTTATGGGGACATGATAAAATGAAGTACTTAAGAATATGGGTTAAAAATTATTCTGGTGTGGCACCCAAGGATACACAAGAAGAGACTAAACAAAAGATAAGACAAAATCTGAGAGACTGGAAGCTCTGTTTGATGGATATGGATAGTAAGATACAAGCAATTAAAATTTATTTATTTTATTTATTTTACATTTGTTAACCGGGATAGTCCAGCTGGATACATGTCCATTTTCAGTGGAGGCCCGGGGAGAAAAGCTCCAAAGAGACAATTTTTACAGTACATAAGGACACCAAGCAAAGCTCCAAAGAGACAATTTTTACAGTACATAAAGACACACTTGGGTACATATCTCATCTAGATCCATAAGGGTATCTAGTTATTGACACTTATAGGTATAAGCAACAGATACTCATAGGTATAGTCTACAGACAGATACATTTAACAATAGTCATTAAACAGTTTTATGTTTTTCAGACAAACACTGTTATGTGCATGTTATCAAACCTTTGATGTGGTGTACATTTATATGCAAGTAACAGATAGGACTCTAGTTTAGGACAATGGTTACGATAGTAATGGTGTGGATCTGGCATTAGTCTGGTATTGAACAGGGACATAACCATTTGTTGTTGAGGTAGTTGTAGATAGCTTTTTTAAATGTAGGTAGTGAGATAATCAGGGATAAGGATGTAGGCAGGGAGTTCCAGATTTTGGCCACATAAGAAGAGTAAAGGGAGTCTCCGGCATGGTTGTTGGATTTAGTAACAGTTAAAAGTAATTTGTCAGTTGAGCGGAGTTGCCTAGGACAGGATTATTGTTGGACAATGTTAGTTAGTGAGGGTGATATATTTTGTTGATGGGGTATCTTGTGAGCAGTAACCAGCTGATTATAAATAAGTTAGTTAGGTAGGTCCCTTTAGTTTTATACACAGATCAGGCATGTTTTATCAACCAGAGGAGAAGTTCTGGAGAGCAATAAATAAAGAGCTGAAGGATTTTATCTAAGAGGGGAAGATGGCAGGAGTCAAGTGAAAAAAGCCAATTCTTCCAAGAGAACAAGGCGGTCTGGGATTACCCAATTTTAGGGGTATTTCAGAGCTAAGGCTCCTATACAGAGTACAAGCAGAAACCTATAATTCAAAGTGGAAAGGGATCATGACAAAACAGGGGGGAAGCTCAAGAAACAAGGAGAGACTGGGATTTTGTATGCAGATCCTTAAGGAGAATATATCAATAACCACACAATATTATATTCATAAAGTAGTACAAAGTTTTCTAAGAAGGAGAATGGAGAAAGGAGACTCCACCGATAGGGATGACTGCAATTAGTGAAACAATAGGCAAGAAGGGGCTGGATTTTATTGGAGCAAACTGAAAAAAAGAACCAAGGTATTAGCAGCAAATAATTAGAGAGGGAAAGCTAATAAAATGTGAAGAGGCCAATAAGTTACTTGGACTGCAAGACAGAGATAGATCAAGGATTGATACAGTACAGACAAAAAGAAAGAAACGGGAATCCTAAGCGAAAGACCAGATCAGCGCTGGTAGGGTTTTTAGAATAATCTAGAACAGAAACTGCTGTTAAAAGAATAATTAGTAGAGAATATAAAATACTGCATAATAACTGCAATAATCAATCATGGAGGTTGGAAAGGATCAGGAAAGTACAGTTTTGTACCTACCATAAATGTAGATGTCCGATAGGTATGCATCTGCAGTCATCACATATGGGTTGTCCTGCCTCAGGCAGCCCTTCGGTCGGCCGGATTCCAAAGTCTGGGTCCGGCGTCGGCTGATGTCGCCCTTTCCCCGACGTCAGAGTGCCTGGAGTATAAAAGCATCAGCCGACGCCATCTTCCTCAGTTTTTCTTGCCCCAGATGCCAGGTGCCCTCTAAGGAAGGCTAAATTTGGAGAGATGCAAAAAATTCCAAACATACACAGTAATATAAAAACAAATACACCATAATAGATAACCCCAGCTAGCTATAAGATGGATAAGTACCCAGAAATACCACAGAGGGGAAGGAGGGAGGGAAAACCTGACTGCAGATGCATACCTATCGGACATCTACATTTATGGTAGGTACAAAACTGTACTATGTCCTTCAAGGATGCATCTGCAGTCATCACATATGGGTAGAATACCATAGCCAATCTGGGGGTGGAGGATCTATGTAAAGGATGGTGTAGCTAAAATGCCCTGCAGGACTGCCGTAGCAAAGCCTGCTCTGGATCTGGAATATAAAGGTAAATTGTAATGCTTGGAAAATGTATGCACGGAGCTCCATGTAGCAGCTTCTAAAATGTCCTTGGTAGCCACCCCTCTTAAGAAGGCTGTGGAGGTGGCTGTGGCTCTCGTGGAATGAGGTCTAATGTTAGCTGGCACAGATTTTTCATGAAAGGAGTAACAAAAACGAATGCAATTCCCTATCCATTTTGAAATTGTCTGTTTGGAAATTGCTTTTCCTTGTGCACCAGCAGCATATGCTACCAACAGCTGGTCAGTTTTTCTGTAACTTTTAGTTCTGTCCAAGTAGTAGCACAACTGTCTGTGAATGTCCAGGATGTGCAGAAGTTTCTCCCCTTTGTTTTGTGGTTTCGGAAAGAAGGTAGGCAAGTGAATAGCTTGGTTTAATGAGACCCTGGATACCACCTTTGGCATAAATGTAGGATTGGTTCTCAATGAGACTCTGTCCTGATGAAAAATAATAAATGGCTGTACTTGCCATGAAGGCCTGTAACTCAGATACTCTTCTTGCTGAGGTTATGGCCAGAAGGAAGGCAGTCTTCCAAGACAGGAACTGTAGTTCTGCAGATGCTGCTGGTTCAAAGGAAGGCAGTGTTAATTTTTCCAACACGAAGTTAAGGTCCCAAGTAGGCAGTGGTGGTTTCCTTGGAGGCTTGATGTTTTTAATTCCTCTTAGAAACTGCCTTAGGAGAGGATGTGAGAAGACAGGTGGATCAGTATTGTACTCTGCTGAAATTGCTGAAGCATGAATTTTAATGGAAGAATAAGACAGACCATTGTGGAACATTTCTGCCAAGTATTCCAGAATATGTGCCATGTTCATCACTGTTGCATCCAGGCCCTTTGTGGTGTTCCAAGTGTGAAATCTTTTCCATTTTGCTGAATATGCCTTTCTTGTGGAAGGCCGGCGAGCTTCCATGATAATATCCCTCACTCTCTGGGATAGCTTATCCTGAGGAGGAGTCAAGGTATTTTCCAGGCTGTTAGTTTCAAGGTTTTCAGGTTGGAATGCAGAGTCTTGTAATTGTGCTGTGTCAGGAGAAGTGGCCATTGAGGAAGAGGCCATGGTTTTGTGTGTGACATGCTCTTTAACAGTGGGTACCATTGCTGTCTTGGCCAGTCCGGAGCTATCAGAATCACTTTTGGCTGCTCTGTCTTCATCTTCAGTAAGACCTTGGTCATTAATGGGAGAGGTGGAAATGCATACACTGTTAGAGTTCTCCAGCTGAAAGAGAGGGCGTCCACTTTCCATGCTTGTGGGTGGTATGTCCTTGAGCAAAATTTCTTCAGCTGATGATTGTGGGGGGAGGCAAAAAGATCTATGTCTGGCCTCCCCCATGATTGTGTTACCTGTAGAAAGATGTCTGGGTGCAGCATCCATTCGTGTGCATCCATGATATTTCTGCTTAAGCTGTCCGCCAGTATATTGTCTTTCCCTGGCACAAACTGAGATTGCAGCTCTATATTGAGTTTCAAGGAAAGTTCCCATAGATTCATTGCCAGTCTGCAAAGAGGATAGGAATGGGTGCCTCCTTGCTTGTTTATGTACCACATAACTGTGGTGTTGTCTGTCCTTATTAGTAGGTGGCCTTGATGCAGAAAGGATTTGAAGGCTTCGACTGCATGTATCACTGCCAGCATTTCCTTTTGGTTTATGTGCATGCGTAGTTCTTTTTGTGACCATAGACCTTGGATGCATTTGTCCTCCATGTGCGCTCCCCATCCGTGGTCTGAAGCGTCCGTTGTAATGGTTTGGCTGGCTATTGGTTTGCTGAAGGGCAGACCCCTGTTTGACTGGCTTGCTTGAGCCCACCACAAAAATTCCTTTTGAAGGCATGGGATGAGTGGTATCAAGGTTTCCAAGCTGTGACTGTGCTGGGTCCATAAACTCCTTAGGTACCATTGCAGTTTTCTCATATGTAGCCTTGCATGTGGAATCAGAAGGATGCAAGAAGCCATATAACCCAGGGCCTGCAGGATTTTCCTTGCAGTCAGCTGAGTTTGTCTTGTCAGATTTTTGAAGTAATCTGGTAGTTGACTTTGTTTTTCTTCTGTGAGGAAAGCCATTTGGGTGGTAGTATCTAGATTTGCACCCAGAAAGGTTATTCTTTGGGATGGAACAAGTCTTGATTTGTGAATGTTGACTGTATATCCCAAGGCCTGAAGTAGGTGGATGGCATAATTCAAGTGTTTTACCAAAGTTTGTTGGCTGTCCGCTTGTATAAGACAGTCGTCCAGATATGGGTATATTTGAATCCCCTGAAGTCTGCAGTGTGCAATTACTGATGCCAGGCATTTCGTGAATACTCTGGGTGCAGTAGATAAGCCAAAGGGCAATGCTGAGAATTGATAATGCTCTGAACCTGCAAGAAATCTGAGGTGTCTTCTGCAACTTTGTCTGATAGGGACATGCAGGTATGCCTCCTTGAGGTCTAGAGTTACCAGCCAGGACCCCTTGCCCAGCATGGGAAGGAGCTGCTGTAGAGTCAGCATTTTGAACTTTGGCACAATGAGATAAGTATTCAGTGCGGACAAGTTGAGAATAGGCCTCCATTGCTTTTCTTTTCTTGGAACAAGGAATAGTCTGGAATAAAATCCTTGGCCTTGTTCTGAGAGAGGAACCTTTTCTACAGCTTTCATTTGCATTAAGCTGAAGATTTGTTTCAAAGCCTCTGCCCTTTGATTCTGTGGCAGGTCTGGCATGCCCTTTCTTTTTGGCAATGTGTGAAAATGGAACCTGTATCCTTTGTCTATTATTTGTAGTGTCTATTTGTCCCTTGTAATACTATGCCAATTTTCTGAGAATAATGAAAGCTTTCTGCCCAAGGGTGCTTCCAATTGAGCCCTGGTTGGCTGTGTCAAAACAAAGTCATTGAGCCTGTCCTTGTGTAGCAGTTGTAGGTCCTGTATTACCTCTCTGGTTGGGAGGCTGCCATTGACGTCCTCTGTAGGAGCCTCTAGCTTGCCCTCTACCTCTGGCACGCCTGTTCTTGCCTCTCTGAAACCTCTCTGTGTCTGGAAAGGACCAATTCTTGGAAGGCCAATTCCTGCTGAATCTTGGTGGTTGGACTTGGAGAAAATCTTTGACTGTTTGTACAGATTTTGCCTTTTCTTCAAATTTCTTTAGGACCTCCTGAGCCGTGGAGCCAAATAACTTTTGCTTCTCCAGTGGAGCATCCAGAATCTTTGCTTTGACATGGTCTGGCAGAGATTGTTCCTTCTGCCAAGCATGCCTACGTATGACTGCACCTGTCATAGCTGACCTACATGAAGCTTCCAATGCATCATAACCACATTGCAAGAAATGGTTGCTAACCTGTTGGGAGTTATGTACCAGATCCTGAAGTGATTTGCAATCTAGGGGTTCAGGTGAAGACAGTTTTTTATGCAATTCATCTAACAAATACTCTTGGTACTGTATCATATGAAATTGACAATTTAATGCCCTCATAGAAAGAGTGGCAGAAGTATACACTTTTTTACCCCATCTCTCTAAAGCTCTAGACTCCCTTTCAGAGGGGAGAGGATTTTTAGTAGTGATGGCTGCAACCCCTTTAGGGCCCTGGGAAATAGTTTCTGGATCCGCAGAGTGGGCCTTGTACAGGTGAAGGTGCGAGTCCGGGACCCTGTAGTACCTATCGGGTTTAACAGGAGCCGGAGGTAGAGAATCAGGGATTGTGCTAGACTCAGAGTACACATCATCAATGACATTCAAAACAGGAGGAATAGCCAAAGGTCTATGCTGAGGCAAATGCAAGAAAGTCCTTAATCTCTTCCTGGAATCAGAGAATTCCTGGCCCTGCCATTGGAAATGCTCTCTCATAGTGTGAAGCGTCTCCCCAAAGGAAAACTCTTCAGGAGGGGAGGCCGAAGGAATAGATTCCTCTGCACCAGAATCCTCGTATGCCGAAAAAGCCTCCTCCTGGTGGTCCGAGAGAGTAGAGCCATCAGAGGCCTCATCTGAGGAGTGGGGATCAGAGGGCTCAACACTGGGTCTTTTGTCTGGAGGAGGTTGAGAGCCCCTGTCCAGATGAGGTTGAGAGCCCCTAATTAAGGAGATAAGGTCCTCTGCTAAGCTTAGCATCTGTGAACCTGTAGTGGGTCCCTGAGGGGTAACCTTGGGAGGCAAAGCTTTTGAGAGTTTAGCAGCTTAAGCCCTAGAGAATGCCTTAATGGACATGGATGCAGGAGGCCTGGCTGCACCACGTGCTGGTGTAGTTTTGTCTAAAGGTATGGTGTCGGAAGGTTCCAGGACACCTGTTTCTGTTGGAAGTTCAATAACTCAGCCGGGGCCTCCGGGGCCGAGATAGTCAGTTGAGCGGTTTCGGTGGTTGGAAGTACCAAGGACTCGGTTTCAGCCGAGACCGAGACACTCACGGTAGGCCTGGCCGTGGTTTCAGCCGAAACCGCGGCCCGCGTGTGTCGGTCCTTGTCCTTCCGTTTCTTAATTAAATGTGAAGTCTGAGTCTCCGACGGCATATTTTACGCAAAACTAGCCCCAAAAAATTCCTCTGCAAACTCCGCCCGACGTCTAAGAGTGCGTCGGTTGAAGGAAGCACAGGCTGAACAGGCCGAGACGTCGTGGTCTGGGCCTAGACAGGGGAGGCAGTAAGAGTGGAAATCCTTATGAGGTATTTGTTTCCCACAAGTTAAGCAATTATTAACTTTATCTGACATCGGCTGAGGCAAGAAAGAGTCCCCAACGGGGTACTTAGCTTTTTGAAGTCTTCGGTAGCTGAATTACAGGAGCTGGCCGACCGGCACTTGCGAACTGCTTCTGCTTCAGGCACCACACGGCAAGAAAGACTGAGGAAGATGGCGTCGGCTGACGCTTTTATACCCCAGGCGCTCTGACGTCGGGGAAAGGGCGACATCAGCCGACGCCGGACGCAGACTTTGGAATCCGGCCGACTGAAGGGCTGCCTGAGGCAGGACAACCCATATGTGATGACTGCAGATGCATCCTTGAAGGACATCAGAGACTGGATAAACAATGGGGTGAATATGTATAGGTCTCCCAAACATGCAACAAAGTCTAACAGATTCAGGATCTTTGCTTGAAAGTGTTTACATTAAGTATTTTTATACCCCAAGCAGACTCCAAAGATTTTTTCCCTCAGGTAAATGGCAAATGTTGGAAGTTTGATGGGGGAAGAAAGAGGTAATTTGTAACTTATTTTCTGGAAATTTAATGAGTTGGCAGACTTTAAAAATTCACTGCAGACTACACTATTAGAAATATTGGGTGAGCAAATTGGTATGACTAAGGATGATTTCTGTGAGCTATGACATAGAAAGGGAATTGCCTAGACATAGTACGGCCTTGCTGAGCCTAATGATGGTGGCTACTAAAAATGCAATTACTAGGAATTGGAAATAAAAGTCTAAACCAACTGAAGTGAATATAATAACAGAGATAAAACAACAGGAAATGGGATCTTTAGAAAAGGATAGGAGCAAATTACATAGAAAAAAATTTGAAATTGTGAGAACACTATATGCAGATGAGGAATGAGGTTTAAATGAAGGCAGGTTTTGTATGAACTATGGAATGTTTGACTGACAATGATTGGATAGATAAGTGATGTGTAATATTTGCAACTAAAATTATGATAATATGGTTTGTTTTCATGTATCTAAATGTATAATTACCTATGTCATAAGTGATAATTTTATAAAGTTTTTTTTATTAAACAAGAAAGTACCTCAAGTCAGCCAATTGAGCTGGTTCAAATGGACAGAGTGTTAGTTTCTCCAACATAAAATTAAGATGCTAAGGAAGGGCCACCAGTCTTTTGTGAGGCTTCTTAAGTAGCACCCCTTCCAAAAACATTTTTATTTGAGACTGCACTGAAAAGAGGGGAAGATATGTTGAAATTGCCAACAAATCAACCTTTATGTAGGAGAAAGACATGCCATAGGACAGTAACTCACACAAAAACTGCACAACCAGAGAACTACTAGTCCTGAATGGGTGCTGGCTATTTTGTTGGCACCAACTAGAAAACCTTTTCCATTTGCTAACATATGATTTTAACTAGGAGGTTTTTCTGCCTCCATTAATACCTGCTGCACATCTTCAGAAAACAGGTACTTAAAAATGTATTAAACACCCCTGAGCATGTGAGTAAATCCCATCTGTAAGGAAGCTTGTGGCAAATGGCCCTGGTCAATTCCAAAATAATGGAGAAAGTACAGTTTTGTACCTACCATAAATGTAGATGTCTGATAGGTATGCAACTGCAGTCCTGACATATGGGTTGTCCTGCCTCAGGCAGCCCTTCGGTCATCCGGATTCCAAAGTCTGGGTCCGGCGTCGGCTGATGTCGCCCTCTCCCCGAAGTCAGAGCGCCTGGGGTATAAAAGCATCAGCCGATGCCATCTTCTTCAGTGTTTCTTGCCCCAGATGCCAGGTGCCCTCTAAGGAAGGCTAAATTTTGAAAATAGAGAAAAAATTCCAGACAAGTACAACAACATAAAAAACAAATACACCATAAAAGATTACCACAGGTAGCTAAAATGAGGGGTAGAAACACAAAGGAATACCACAGAGGGGTAGGTGGGAGGGAAAACCTGACTGCAGTTGCATACCTATCGGACATCTACATTTATGGTAGGTACAAAACTGTACTATGTCCTTCAAGGATGCAACTGCAGTCCTGACATATGGGTTGAATACCATAGCCAACCTGGGGGTGGTAGGCACTAAGACAAAGATGGTGTAGCTAAAATGCCCTGCAGGACTGCAGAAGCAAACCCTGCTCTGGATCTGGAATATAAAGGCAGGTTGTAATGTTTGGAAAATGTATGCACAGAGCTCCATGTAGCAGCTTCTAAAATGTCCTTTGTTGCCACTCCTCTTAAAAAGGTTGTGGAGGTGGCTGTAGCTCTGGTGGAATGTGGCCTGATGTCAGATGGCACAGTTTTTCCATGAAAAGAGTAGCAGAATTGAATGCAATTTCCAATCCATTTAGAAATTGTCTGTTTGGAAAATGCTTTTCCCTGCAATCCAGGAGCGTAAGCTACAAAAAGCTGGTCAGATTTTCTGAAAGACTTTGTTCTGTCCAAGTAGTAGCGCAACTGTCTGTGTATGTCCAAGGTGTGCAGAAGTCTCTCTCCTTTATTTTGAGGATTGGGAAAGAAGGTAGGCAGGTGAATAGCTTGATTCAGGGACACCCTGGATACCACCTTTGGCATGAATGACAGATTGGTTCTCAAAGAAACTGTCCTGATGAAAAATGAGAAATGGTTGTAAGGGCCTGTAGCTCAGAGACTCTTCTTGCTGAGGTTACTGCCAGAAGGAAAGCTGTCTTCCAAGACAGGAATTGCAACTCTGGAGATGCTGCTGGTTCAAAGGGAGGAAGAGTTAATTTTTCCAGCATGAAGTTGAGGTCCCATGTAGGCACTGGTGGTTTCCTTGGAGGGTTGATGTTCTTTGTACCTCTTAGAAACTGTCTTAGCAATGGGTGAGAAAATACAGGCGGATCAGTGTTATATTTGGCAGATATTGCTGAAGCATGTATTTTTATGGAAGAATATGAAACGCCATTGTGGAGCATTTCAGCCAAATATTCTAGGATCTGTGGAATGCTCATCACTGATGGGTCTTGACCCTTTTTGCTGTTCCTGATAAGAAATCTCTTCCATTTTGCTGAGTATGTTTTTCTAGTGGAAGGTCTGCGCGCCTCCAGGATGATATCTCTTACCCTTTTGGAAAGTGTATCCTGAGGAGTAGTCATGGAATCTTCCAAGCTGTCAGCTTCAATGTTTTTAAGCTGGGGTGTAGCGTCCTGTAATTGTGCTGTGTCAGAAGAAGTGGCCATTGAGGAAGGCGCCACGGATTGGTGTGTGTCAAGCTCCGTAGCAGTGGGTACCAGTGTTGTCTTCTGGAGCTATCAGTATGACTTTTGGTTGCTCTGTCTTGATCTTTAGTAACACCTTGGTCATCAAAGGAAGAGGTGGGAAGGCATATAGTGTTAGAGAGTTCCAACTGAAGGAGAGAGCATCCACCATCCATGCTTGAGGATGGTATGCCCTTGTGCAAAACTTTTTCAGATGGTGATTGAGGTGGGAGGCAAAAAGATCTATATCCGGCCTTCCCCATGCTTGAGTTATTTGTAAGAAAATGTCTGGATGCAACATCCATTCGTGTGGATCCATGATGTTTCTGCTTAGGCTGTCTGCCAGAACATTGTCCTTCCCTGGTACAAACTGGGATTGTAGCTCTATTTTCAATTCTAGGGAAATAACTCAGAGATTCATTGCCAGTCTGCGAAGAGGGTAGGAATGGGTACCTCCTTGCTTGTTTATGTACCACATAACTGTGGCATTGTCTGTCTTTATTAGTAGATGGCCCTGATGCATGAACTTTTCGAAGGCCTTGATTGCATGTATCACTGCCAGCATTTCTTTTTGGTTGATGTGCAGGTGCTTTTCTTTTCTTTTTGTGTCCATTGTCCTTGAATGCATCTGCCCTCCATGTGCGCCCCCCATCCATGGTCTGAGGCGTCTGTTGTTATGGTTCGACTTGCATGAGGCTTGTTGAAAGGCAGACCTTCATTTATCTGGCTTGCTTGAGCCCACCACAGAAATTCCTTTTGAAGGCATGGAATGAGTGGGATCAATGCTTCCAGGCTGTGGCTGTGTTGGGACCATAGACTTTTTAGATACCATTGTAGTTTCCTCATATGCAGCCTTGCGTGTGGAATCAGAAGAATGCAAGATGCCATGAAACCCAGGGCCTGCAGGATTTTCCTTGCAGTCATCTGGGTGTGTGTTGCCAATTCTCTGAAGTATTCTGGTAATTGTTTTTGTTCTTCTTTTGTCAGAAACGCCATCTGGGTGTTTGTGTCCAGTGTGGCACCCAGGAAAGGTATTTGTTGGGATGGTACGAGACTTGATTTCTGAATATTGACTGTGTATCCCAAGGCCTGCAGTAGGTGAATGACATAGTCCAAGTTTTTTAACAAGGCTTGTTGGCTGTCCGCTTGTATAAGACAATCGTCCAGGTAAGGGTATATTTGTATCCCCTGAAGTCTGCAATGTGCAATTACTGATGCCAGGCATTTCGTGAACACTCTGGGCGCAGTAGATAAGCCAAAGGGCAATGCTGAGAATTGATAATGCTCTGAGCCTGCAAGAAATCTGAGGTATCTTCTGCAACTTTGTCTGACTGGGACATGCAGGTATGCCTCCTTGAGGTCCAGAGTTACCAGCCAAGACCCCTTGCCCAGCATGGGAAGGAGTTGCTGTAAAGTCAGCATTTTGAATTTTGGCACAATAAGGTAAGTATTCAGTGCGGACAAGTCCAGAATAGGTCTCCATTGGTTTTCTTTTCTTGGAACAAGGAACATTCTTGAATAAAATCCTTGGCCTTGTTCTGCAGAAGGAACCTTTTCTATTGCTCTTATTTGAAGTAGGTTTGTTATTTGTTTGAGTGCCTCTGCCCTTTGATTTGGTGGCAGGTTTGGCTTGCCATGTCTTGTTGGTAGTGTATGAAAATGGAATCTGTATCCTTTGTCTATTATGTCCAGTATCCATTTGTCCTTTGTAATATTGTGCCAATTTTGTGAGAATAAAGATAATTTTCCGCCCAAAGGTGCTTCTAATTGAGCCCTGGATGGCGGAGTCAAAGTCAAGTCATTGAGATTGTCCCTGCGGAGCAGTGGAAGGTCCTGCCCCACCTCTCTGGTTTGGAGGCTGCCATTGACGTCCTCTGTAGGAGCCTCGAGTTTGCCCTCTACTTCTGCCACGTCTGTTTTTGCCTCTTTGAAATTCGTCTGTGTCTGGAAAGGACCAATGCTTAGAAGGCCAATTCCTGCTGAATCTTGGAGGCTGTACCTGGAGGAAATCTTTGACTGTTTGCACTGATTTTGCCTTTTCCTCTATTTTCTTTAAAACCTCTTGTGCAGTAGCACCAAATAGTTTATGTTTCTCTAGTGGTGCGTCCAAAAGCTTAATTTTCACATGGTCTGGCAATGTTTGTTCCTTTAGCCAAGCATGTCTGCATATGACCACACCTGTCATTGCTGCTCTACATGAAGCTTCCAATGCATCATATCCACACTGAAGGAAATGGTTGCTAACCTGCTGCGTATTATGAACCAATTCCTGTAACCACTTTCTATCTAATGGTTCAGGGGAAGCCAATTTCTTTTGCAAGTCATCCAACAAGTATTCCTGATACTGAATCATATGAAATTGACAATTTAATGCTCGCATGGAAAGGATGGAAGATGTATATACTTTCTTGCCCCACCTTTCTAAAGCCCTAGAATCTCTTTCTGAAGGAAGTGGATTCTTAGCAGTAGTGGAGGAAACCCCTTTAGGCCCCTGAGAAATAGTTTCAGGGTCAGCAGAATGGCCCTTGTACAGAAATTGATGTGTGTCTGGGACCCTGTAGTACCTGTCTGGCTTGACAGGGGCAGGGGGGAGGGAGTCAGGGGAAACACTAGATTCTAAGTACACATCATCTAAAACATTTAAAACTGGAGGAATAGCTAAGGGTCTATGCTGAGGTAGCTTTAAAAATTTCCTTAACCTTTTCCTAGAATCTGAGTATTCTTGGCCTTTTCATTTGAAGTGTTCCCTCATGGAATGAAGCGTTTCCCCAAAGGAAAACTCCTCAGGAGGAGAAGCACAGGGAATGGATTCCTCCGCATCAGAATCCTCGTAGGCCGGGAAGGCCTCCTCCTGGTAGTCTGAATGTGCAGAATCACCTGAGGCCTCATCGGAGGACTGGGGATCTACCTGCTCAACCCTAGGCCTCTTGACAGAAGGCGGCTGAGAGCCTCTATCTGGATGTGGCTGAGAACCCCTAATTAAAAAAATAAGGTCCTCAGCTAAACTTAAAATTTGAGAACCAGAAGTGGATCCCAGAGAAACAGATCTTGGAGGGAGAGACTTAGCCTGTTTGGCAGCCTTAGCACGTGTGTAGGCCTTAATGGACATAGACACTGGAGGCCTGGCAGCCCCACGTGTTGGAGTAGTCTTATCCACTGAGATGGTGTCAGAGATATCCTGGGCTACGGTCTCAGAGGGGAGAACAGAAACCGGCACCGAGCTGGCCTCCGGTACCGAAGTAACCGGTGGGGCGGTGTCGTCGGTCTGTAGCTGTAGGCCTAAACGTGGTGTCGGTCGAGACCGCGGATGTTGGTCCTTATCCTTCCGTTTTTTAGGTAAATGTGCTGTCAGAAGCTCCGACGGCATGATATAACAGAAATCTTCCCCAAAATAATCCTGTGCAAACTCTGACCGTCACCTAAGAGTGCGTTTATTGAAAGAAGCACAGGCTGTACAGGCCGAGACGTTGTGTTCTGGGCCTAGGCAGGGTAAGCAGTAAGAGTGGAAATCCTTATGAGGTATTTGTTTCCCACAAGTTAAACAATTATTAACTTTTACAGTTTTATCTGACATCGGCTGAGGCAAGAAAAGGTCCCCAACGAGGTACTTAGCTTTTTTGAAGACTTCAGTAGCTGAAAACACAGGAGCTGGTCGACCGGCACTTGCGAACTGCTTCTGCTTCGGGCGCCACACGGCAAGAAAGACTGAAGAAGATGGCGTCGGCTGACGCTTTTATACCCCAGGCGCTCTGACGTCGGGGAGAGGGCGACATCAGCCGACGCCGGACCCAGACTTTGGAATCCGGCCGACCGAAGGGCTGCCTGAGGCAGGACAACCCATATGTCAGGACTGCAGTTGCATCCTTGAAGGACATCCACTGTTGTTTGGCCAGAAGGGAGCCACCAAAATAATCTTTGGAGAATACTCAATAATCTTCAAAAGTACCCTTGAAATCAGTGGAAAGGGTGGAACAGCATACAGGAACATTCTTGTCCAAGGAAAAAAGAAAAGGCAACTGAATTTAAAACCTTCATGCATGGAGTTGTGAAACAGAAATTTGCCAGCTGATTCTTTATAGAGGAAGCAAGAAGGTCTAGCTGATGAATTCCCTATACATGTAACACACCTTGGAAGATCCCCTGATTGAGTTTCCCTTCAGGAGAGTCTTCCTTAGTCCAGCTCAGCTTGTCTGCCATACAATTTTACTCTGATGGAATGTAATATACCTGCAGAGTGCTGCAAAGCTCCATCCCATGCCAAAACATGTAGTCCAAATAGGGGTAAGAGCTGGCTCCCTCATTGCTTGTTTATGTAGCACATCACTGTAGCATTGTCTGTAAACACCTGAAGAGGTCCTTGGGACCAAAGAATTAGAGTTGAGAGCCTTTATAAGAGCTAGTATTGCTTTTATGTTTATGTGTTATGGTCGGTCTGCCGGCCTTATCCCAAAGAAGCTGCATGTTTATACCCACTGACACTGCCCCAAACAAAGACTAAAGCATCTGTTATGACAGATTACTTTGGAGCAGGAGGAGAGAATGGCAGATCTGGTTTGTGAGATTTAATGTCTTCACCAACTGATTTCCCTTTTTTACAAATCCTAAAACTGGAACTGGAAAAGACAATGGGTATTCATACTGGGACAAGAGATTTGTGATATTACTGCATTTTTCACATGTGGGGCCTTGCAAGAGTCATCATAAAAATCATATAAGCCATGAAACCCACAATACTGAAACAGTCTCTCTCTGTGACTAAAGTCTGAGCGGAAAACCTCTGGAATAGATCTAAATATGAATTATGTTTGCCTGTGGAAGAAAGGCTCCTTGTAATGCGGTGTCTAACAGGTACTCCAGAAACACAATCCTGCAGGATGGAGTTGAAAGACTTTTGAATGTTCTCTTAAAACCCCAGCCTGTCTCATACCCAGGAAACAGACTCCCGCCACTTCAAAAATGACTTTGAAAAGATAATCAAGTCATCTAAACAAGACACTTTAGGAATGTGGTGGCTTCAACAGAGGTTATTTAAAGGCTAACTTGGGTGTAGTCTGTTTAGATTAATCTGAGGAAGTTCTGGAGGGTACCGGGATGAAAACGCTAGTATCTCATTTTATTTAATGATTTTTTTTATTGTTTTTAAGTGTGAGTTTGTTAATAGACCTACTAAACAAACTTTTATCCATGCTGGACTTGATGATGCTTTTTCTGCTGATCGTTAGCCATTTTGTTGGATTACTGGCTGTGCCTTGTGTCGTTGGTTGTTTTTGGAGTTTTCTTCTTGTGGGAATGGCCGAAGGAGTTGCAGCTTCACAGGTTTTATTTACTGATCCAAGAAGTGAACTACCTGAGTTACGGACCGGCATTTGTAATCTTATTATACTTATACAGATGCTTACACAGAGAGTGGATGCTTTGACTGCATGAAGTAATGGAGGTAAAATGGCCCTCTTTTTGTAGATAATGTGGATATTCCTGAGAATGGACAGCTTAACCCTATAAATGCAAACAGTTTCAGGGTAAGTCTAACATCTGCTACTGACAATTTAAATTCAGACTGTTGTCTGGAAATCAAAGAGTGGTTGAATACCACTACACATTTGTCTAATACTACCACTAACAAGTCTAATGTTGTTAGCCACAATGTTTCTAGTATTAATAACATGTTGGGGGAATTGGACTACAGGTTGTTTAAGATAAAAAAATTATAACTAAAAAATTCATACCTGGCAACATGTGTTAGGGAAAATTTAGTACCAAAGGGGTTACGATAATAGAGGTACCCCCACCAGACTGGAAAAGGATTCTCCCTTGCATAAAGAGCTACTGGTTTTATTTAACAGACAGTTACTCGAATATATGGAACTTCTGATAAAACATAATAATAAACTGACAGAAATTTTCATGGTGGATAATGTGTTATTGGACAGTAATCTTAGAAACGACCTGGACGACCTCAAGTGTCTTATCATTTTTGCGAATATTGATTACCAACTACTTAAATTTAAAGAGGAGAAAATAAAGAAGCTTGAACATGATTGCAGAGAGTACTTCACTGGGGTAAGCTTACTCCAACCCACCTCCTGCACAAGTATGGGGTAAAAAGAAATTTAGGTTCCCATCCACATGAGTAGAAGGAGGACATCATAATGTGCCTGACAGGGGCGACTTTTCTGCCCGTACAATCCAAGTGGACAGAGCTATTTATCGACCCCATAAGTACTAATGATCCTGATAGACCATTTGACAATAATCCATCAGATTTTCCTCCTTTAAGACGGACAGAAAGGTTGAAAGAGAAAATTCAGGGGGGGGGGGGCAACCAGCACAGAGGAAGGATTATTGGGGGGACATGAACTATCAAAAACCACTGCCAACTAAAGGCATTGAATAATATGTAAATGACTGTTTTTGATGATTCTTTATACCCCAAATAATTTCAAATGATGGAGGTGACTTTAAAATATATATATTTTTTTCTCAGTTTACAGTGGACACCTATTTAGCAAACCTGTTGGCTAAGGGTCTGACTTTTGATCCCTCCAAGAGGGATAACATTGCAAATGTTATTATGGATTTAAAACAGTACACACACAAGTTGAATATTAGACTATTTTTTAATGAAATGTTTTTCATGTTCTTTCAGGGTTGATAATTGCTAGTACATATAATCCACCTATCCCCCTATTTTACAATTGTTTGAAAAAAATAAGTGAGATGGACTTAAGGGTGACCCTGGGTTCCACTAATTATCCACAGGTAGAATATAATATTTCTAACAAAGAAATGAAAGTACTGAGTGATATTAAGGCATGTGGGCTAAACATCATGAAACCAGATAAGGGAGGATGGGTGGTGATTATGGATATGGATGACTATAATACAAAAATGGAGTTAATATAAAATCCAGGACGTTATACCCAGGTTAGTATTAATGACCTAAACCAAGCACAGAGGAAAGTAAAGGGTTAGTTAAACAATATGATGTTATGTTGTCCTATCTTGCTTCATTCTTACTGGTTGGGTTTGGAGCCGATCCTCAGCTCTGACTTGGCTGAATACACTAGCTCGAAGTCTTTCACTTGGCTCGTGGCTGAATAGGTATCCCATCATGCAGTGGTGTAATTCCCCAGATATCATTTGCCACTGTACGAATGCAGATGCTCTCTCCTTGGCCATGGATAAGTTTAAAACTTTATATTTTTCTTGTCTTTTGCTATAATTATTAGTCTAGGTTTAGTAATATAGTTTTTTCTCTACTGTAGTGTTGCGTGTGTAATTTAGTCTTGCTACTGGGTTTGTTGCTTGTTGGCCATCGTTTAGTCACAAGGCTGTTTCTCCTTTTTCCCCCATCAAATTTTTCTGTAGAATAGTTGGTTAGTGTGTATTCCCTAGTGTGTGTGTATTAGCTCATTTTAGTTAGAGAGCTAAGTACCCACTTAACTTAGAGGTTGTGTCTACTGTGTCCCTTGTTGTAGCTCTACTAGGTCAGTTTAAGTTAAAGGGCCTAGTGCCCGTTTAACTTAGAGGGCAGAACTGTTTTTTTCCCCTTTTTCTTCAATAGATGTGCTGTGTTTTATTATATTGTGTTATTAGGATATTTAAATATTGCGTGTGTTAGTTTTTCTATAGAGGTGTACTTAGTGCTTACCCTTTTTTCAGTATTAGTAGTTGTGTTTCCTTCTTACGATGTCTAAGGAAAGCAGAGAGAAGAAACCTAAGCCATCAGGCTTTAAAAAGTGCCAGAAATGTTCAGAAAAAATGTCAATTACTGATGGGCATAATATTTGTGTTTACTGTTTGGGGGCCATTCGTCTCCAAACAACAGGTATAAATATGACTCTGTCATCGTACATGTGGGTGTGAATGACCTGAGACATACCTTCCTGCACTACATGAAAACAGACATGGAGGAGCTTTTGGATTATGTAGCCCAGGCGGGTATGAACCTAGCCCTGAGCAGCCTCCTACCATCACCCAGAATGATACCACAGTACAAGCAGAAAATGACTGATTTCAACAACTGGCTAAGTATCTGGTGTCATTCTAAGGGGATCCAGTATCTGTCTTCCTGGGATGACAAGACTGACATAACTTGATGCTTTGCCAGAGATGGCTTGTATTGGTCACCCCTGGGCTTCTGGATACTGACCAAGGCTCTTGCCACCCCTATAATGCCTTTTTAGGCATTGTTCCAAAGACCAAATCACCACCGTAACAGCTACAAACAAATGCAATTGGATGGTCATGCTGCTCAGCGCTAGAAGTCTAAATCTCAAAATGCACTTGCTCGAAGCACTCCTTAAAATAGAGAACATCGACATTTGTACTTTAACAGAGACTTGGTTCAGGGCAGCAGAAAGCACCCTTGCACTACCAGGCTATAACTCATTCCACACCTTTCGGCTCCAGAACCTGGACCAAAGCTCCATAGGCAGTGGTGTTTCCATATTCATAAAGGATGTGCACACCACCAGACTGGTAGACCAACATAACACATCAGAGATACTTCAGGTGCGCCTAACATTGGGTAAGACAGTGATTCAGGTCGTAGCCTGCTATAGGTCCCCAACCATGACTCAAGACTCGCACTTCATGTTCCTAAGCACCCTGGAGAATATCAGGGTCCAACCTAACACTCTCATACTGAGCAACTTCAACTACCCCTCCATTAACTGGTAAAACTACTCATCTAGCAATACACTTGACAATGTTTCCTAGAATTCATTAATTCCAAAGCCCTGGACGAGCTTGTTCTTACCCCCACTAAAGGTAGCAACATCCTTGACCCGCTCATTACTAACATGAGCGACTGTTGCTCTATTCCAATAGTCACCTCCCCCCAGTTAGATCCGACCACAAACTAATCACCTTGGAAATCCACATCCTCCCACCCCAACCGCACAGGTAACCACCATGAAAAACTTCTCCAAAGCTAACTTTGGGCTCCTAAAAACAGAGGTGGCTAACTTCACGGCACCCATGCAATTGGAGAACAGCTGCATGACTGCCGAATCATACACTAATGTCCTGTACAAACACGTACACAAATGCATGGATCTCGCCATACCCAATAGAATCAAGACACTCTCCTCCAAAAAAAGAAAGCCAATCTGGTGGTCCCCTGCCATAAACAAACTCTACAACAGAAGGAGGAAACTGATGCAAAATAAGGTGAAGTACCAAGACTGGAAAAACTCCCTTAACAGCCTCAACAAAAAGTTGAGATCCCTCAAAAAATCCTCTAAAGCTAGCTATGAATACAGACTTGCAGCAGATAGTAAAGACAAAGTACAGTTTTGTACCTACCATAAATGAAGATGTTCGAGTGTTCACACTGCTACAGTCATCACACTTGGGTTATCCTGCCATCAAGCGGTCCCGCAGTCGGCCAGAGTTCCAAAGTCTTGGTCCGGCGTCGGTTGCTGTCGCTTCTTCCCTGACGTGTGCCAGGGGTATATAAGAGGCATCAGATGCCATTTTCTTCAGTTTTTCTTGCCCCAGATGTCAGGTGCCCCCAAGTAGGTGGGCAATACATATTGCCAATAAAACATGTAAAGGAAATACAAGGAATACCTTCAGTTACAAGCAAATACACCACAAAGGTTGTACCAGATAGAAAGGTATAGAAAAGTTCAGCTAGGTCAGAGGGGATTGAGGGAGGGTAACCTGGACTGCAGCAGTGTAAACACTCGAACATCTACATTTATGGTAGGTACAAAACTGTACTATGTTCATCGTGTTACACTGCTGCAGTCATCACACTTGGGTAGAATCCCAAAGCTAAGGATGGGCGGTGGAATTAAACAGGGTTTGGAGAAGCTAGCAGGCCCTGCAGAACTGCAGTGGCAAAGCCAGCTCTGGTTTTAGAGTATAGAGGTAAGTGGTAGTGTTTGGTGAAGGTGTGCACTGAACTTCAAGTTGCAGCCTCCAAAATATCATTGGTTGGTACCCCCCTGAGAAAGGTGTTGATGTAGCTGTAGCCTTGGTGGAATGGGACCTAATGCTAGCAGGTACCGGTTTCCCATTATGTGTGTAGCAGAAATGGATACAATGTCCTATCCATTTTGAAATGGTCTGTTTTGAGATAGCTTTTCCTTGTGATCCTGCAGCATAGGATACAAAGAGCTGGTCAGATTTTCTGAAAGCCTTAGTTTTATCCAAGTAGTAATGTAATTGCCTGTGAATGTCCAAAGAGTGCAGTGGCCTTTCTCCTTTGTTCTGGGGATGTGGGAAAAAGGTGGGCAAATGAATGGTTTGGTTTAGGGCCACACTGGAAACCACTTTGGCATAAAGGAAGGGTTAGTTCGCAGAGCGACTCTGTCTTGATGAAAAATGAGGAAAGGCTCCACTGCCATTAGGGCCTGTAGCTCTGAGACTCTTCGTGCTGAAGTTATTGCTAGCAGCAGGGCAGTTTTCCATGATAGAAACTGTAAAGCAGCTGTAAAAGCTGGTTCAAAGGGCGGTAGTGTAAGCTTTTCCAGAACAAAGTTGAGATCCCAAGTTGGTGTTGGTGCTCCCCTGGGCGGTCTTATGTTCTTAGCCATTCGGAGGTACTGTCTTAGCAGTGGATGTGAAAATATAGGAGGATCCGTGTTGTAGTGAGCTGAAATCGCTGAGGTGTGGATCTTAACAGATGAAAAAGAAAGTCCTTTGTGCAACAACTCAGTTAAATATTGTAGAATCTGAGGAATGTTTGGAACAAGGGGATTTTGGCCATTTGTCTGAATAGGCTTTCCTGGTACTGGGCCTCCTGGCCTCCAGAATGACATCCATAACAGCTTTAGAGAGAAGTGTTGGCTGGTTGCTTAGGTAATTTGCCATGCAGCCAGATTTAAAGTCTTGAGCTGGCTGTGTAGAATCTGATTGTTTTGCTGCATGAGCAGGTGAGGAATTTGAGGCAAAATCCATGGTGGGCCATGAGCCATGTTCCTTAGTATTGGATACCAGTGTTGGCGTGGCCAGTCTGGAGCAATGAGTATCATTTGTGGCCTCTCTAATCTGACTTTCAGCAGCACCTTTGCTAGAAGAGGCAGTGGAGGGAAGGCATACACTGTTAATGCTTTCCAACTGAATGAAAGGGCATCCACTTTCCAAGCTAGTGGATGGAATGTCCTTGTGCAAAATTTCCGAAGTTGGTAGATTTGGGGGTTGGCAAACAGATCTATGTCTGGGTGTCATCATTTTTGAGTTATCATTGAAAATACTTGTGGATCTAGTTTCCACTCGTGAGGATCCATGATGTTTCTGCTTAGATCGTCTGCCAATGTGTTTTTCTTTCCTGGCAGGAATGTGCTTGTAGTTGAACTTGGTAGGTCAGTGCTGTGTTCCACAAGGCCATTGCATGCCTGCATAGGGGGTAGGAGTGTGTGCCCCCTTGCTTATGTACCACATTACTGTGGTGTTGTCTGTCTTTATTAGGAGTTGTCATGGATGTAAGAGGTCCTTGAAAGCTGTTAAGGCATTTTGTACAGCTAGCATTTCTTTTTGATTGATATGCAGATGCCTTTGATCTGTAGACCATTTGCCCTGAATGCACTGTCCTGCCATGTGTGCTCCCCAGGCATAATCCGATGCATCTGTTGTTATAGTTTGCCTGGCTGTGGGTGGGGTAAAAGGCTGACCCTTGTTGAGGTGACATGCCTGAGCCCACCATAGAAACTCCTGTTGAAGGCAGGGAATGAGTGGTATTATTGTTTCCAAGCTGTGGCTGTGCTGAGTCCATACGCTTTTCAGGTACCATTGTAATTTCCTCATATGCAGTTTTGCAAATGGTATTAGTAGTATGCAAGATGCCATGAATCCCAAGGCCTGCAGAATTTTTCTTGCAGGGAGTTGGGTCTTTGTTGCCATCATTTTGAAGTATTGAGTCAGCTGTTCTTGCTTGTCTGGCGTGAGGTAAGCCATCTGGGCCGTTGTATTTAAGATGGCACCCAGGAATATTATGTTTTGAGAGGGCACTAGTTTTGATTTCTTTTCGTTTACTGTGTACGCTATCCAACTTAATAGGTGTTTGACAAACGCCAGATGCTTTAAAAGAATGTCCTTACTTTCTGCTTGAATAAGGCAGTCGTCCAGGTATGGATATATTTGAATTCCTCTTTGTCTGCAGTATGCAATTACTGGTGCCAGGCATTTTGTGAAGACCCTGGGCGCAGTAGATAAGCCAAAGGGCAGTGCAGAGAATTCATAGCGTTGAACCTGCAATAAATTGGAGGTATCTTCTGCAATTTTGTCTGATAGGGACATGCAGGTATGCCTCCTTGAGATCCAACGTTACTAGCCAAGCCTTCTTGCCCAGCATGGGAAGAAGCTGCTGTAGTGTTAGCATCTTGAATTTGGGTACTTGCAGATAAGTGTTTAGAATGGAAAGGTCCAGAATGAGTCTCCAGGTTTTGTCCTTTCTGGGGACTAGAAACAGTCTTGAGTAAAATCCTTGTCCTTGCTCTTGTGTAGGTACCTGTTGAATGGCTCTCATGTCCATGAGAGCTATAATTTGTTTTTGAGCCTCTGCTCATTGATTTGGTGGCAGGTTTGGCATTCCTTTTATTCTTGGCAAAGTGTGAAAGTGGAATTTGTATCCTTGTGAGACAATATTTAGGACCCATTTGTCTTTTGTGATGATGTGCCAGTTGTCTGCAAAAAGCGCTAGTTTTCCTCCCAAGGGAGCTGCCAAGAGAGATTTGCTTGGCAGTCTGAGGGTTAAGTCATTGTGTTTGTCTTCTGACAGCTTGGGTCCCGTCTTCTCCTCCTTTCTGGGTTGCGGTACCCCATTGTCGAGGCTTGTAAGGGCCTTGTGACTGACCTCTGCCCCTTGGGCATCTGTATTTGCCCCTCTGTGGTCTGTCAGAAGCTGGAAAGGACCAGTTTTTTGTTGGCCAATTTCTGCTGATACGGGGGGGGGTTGAACCTGTAAAAAATCCTTGACCATCTGCATAGACTTCGCCTTATCCTCCATTTTCTTTAAAACCTCTTCTGCTTTTACACCAAATAAAACATCCTGCTGTAAAGGTACATCCAATAACTTTGCTTTAACATGATCAGGTAGGGTTTGTTCTTTTAACCAAGCACCAAGCATGTCTACGTATGACAGACCCAGTCACTGCTGCTCTACAGGAAGCCTCCAATGAATCAAATCCGCATTGTAAAGTAAGTTTTCCCACTTGTTCAGCTGCATGCAACAAATCTTGCATTTCTTTGAAATCAGGCTGCTCTGAATGAGTGCTCATTTTTTGTTTTGAGACATCAGGTATTGCTGATATTTCAGCATGTGAAACTGGCAATTTAAGGCTCTCAAAGCTAGAGTAGCTGAGGTATATACTTTCTTTCCCCACCTGTCTAGTGCTCTGGAATCCCTTTCAGAGGGTACAGGATTTTTAGCAATAGAGGCCTTAACCCTTTTGGGACCCTGGGAAATGGTTTCCGGATCAGCAGCAGGGCTTTTATATAGGAATTTGTGTGAGTCAGTGACTCTGTAGTATCTGTCTGGTTTGGCTGGTGCAGGAGGTAGAGAGTCTGGGTTAAGGCTAGATTCTAGGTAAACATCATCCACAATGTCTAACACGGGAGGGATAGCAAGTGGTCTGTGCTGGGGTAGTAAAAGGAACTCACGGAGCCTTTTCTTAGAATCAGTGTAATCCTGGCCTTCCCAGTGGAAATGTTCCCTCATAGTATGTAAAGTTTCCCCAAAAGAGTAGTCTTCGGGGGGAGATGCTGAAGGAAAAGACTCTTCAGCATCAGAGTCTTCATAAGGGGAAAAAAGAGTACTCCTGTTCCTCAGAAGAATCTGAGGAAATTGAGACCTGGTCAGAGGAAGCATAATCCTCCTCCTGTCTTGGCCTTTTATCAGGAGGGGGATGGGAACCCCTGATTAGGGTAATTATATCTTCAGCCATCTTAAGCATCTGTTTCTTAGGCATGGGTCCTTGTACTGGAGACTGCTGTACAGTCTTTTTTATTTGTAAAGAAGTTTTCAGCTTTGCATAAGATTTGATGGTGAGTGTAGTCGGTCTGAAGACACCTTCTGCAACTGAAGGCATTTCAGCTGGACCAGAATCTCCTTCTGCTCTGGAGTCGGAAGGGGCTAAAGATGAAGGCTGCGGCGGCCTAGTAATCTCTGCTTGGAAATCGGAAGCCGTATGAGGTTCCAAATCATCTGTCGTCAGGGGCTGCATAGGCACCTCACTGAAAACCGGAGAACTGGCGACTGGCCCAGCAGAGGCCTTGGAGTCTGGTTTGGGTCTCGGCTGCCTGTCCTTATCCTTGCGTTTTTTATGCATGCCGGTCGTCGGTTGCTCCGACGGCATGGTATAATTAAATTTCCTACCAAAGTAATGTTGGGCGAAATCAAAACAACGTTTAATAGTTCGTTTATTAAACCTAGCACAAAACCGACAACGACGTCATGGTCTGGGCCTAGGCAAGGAATACAATAAGAATGAAAGTCCTTATGAGGTATTTGCTTCCCACAAGAAATGCAATTGTTAACTTTTTCTGACATCGGACTGAGGCAAGAAAAAGTTCCCCAACAGAGTACTTAGCTTTATTGAAGACTTGGGTCTGAAATTTGAATTGAAAATCTCAGGAGTCTGCCAACCGGCACTTGCGAACTGCTTCTGTTTCGGGCACCGCGTGGCAAGAAAGACCGAAGAAAATGGCATCGGATGCCTCTTATATACCCCTGGTGCACTGACATCAGTGAAGAAGTGACAGCAACCGACGCCGGACCAAAACTTTGGAACTCTGGCCGACTGCGGGACTGCCTGATGGCAGGATAACCCAAGTGTGATGACTGCAGCAGTGTAACACGAACATCCACAAAGCCTTCTATAGTTATGTAAAGAATCTCCATGGCAATACCCAGATTTGCTCAGAGCTGTTGCACAATGGTACCACCTATACCAAGCCAACAGATATTGCCAATATACTGGCCAACAAATTCAGTGCCAACTTTACCCCCCCCCCCAGGACACAATACCAGTAGACTGGCAGGTACCCAGTATTACTGCTGCACAGGTTAAAATAGCACTGTCCAAGCCACGAATACAACTTCTAGGGGACCTGACAATATCCCTCGTTGTGTTCTACATGAAGTACAGAGTGAACTGGCACCTCACTTGTGTGACCTGTTCAATCACAGCCTCACCTCAGGCTTTGTCCCTACTAAATGGCGCACTGCTACAGACATCCCTCTCCACAAAGGAGGAATGACTACAGACCATGGGAACTATCGCCCCATTAGCCTGATAAGTCTGATATGCAAAGCTATGGAACGCATCATCATGGACCTAATAAACAAGGATATAGGGAGTCTCCAAACTCTGGATCCCACACAGTTTAGTTTTGTGAAGGGTAGATCATGCTTGCTCAACCTGTTCGACTTCTTTGAGTCAGACACCAGAGCTGTGGATGAAGGCAAGGTGGTTCATAAAGCCTACCTTGATCTGGCCAATGCCTTTGATACTATTCTCCACTCAAGAATCATAGAAAAACTCACTAAGCTAGACATCAACCCCTATTATCACTAAGTGGGGTGCAAATTGGCTCACAGAGAGAACCCACAGTGTGAAAGTAGCTGACTCTAAGTCAATCTGCTGACCAGTCATGACTGGAGTCCCACAGGGTTCTGTCCTGGGTCCTCTCCTATTTGGTATCTACTTCTCTGAAGTCCTGGCCAAAACGAATGGGCTCTGCCTGACAAAGTTCATAGACGAATGCAAGTTGGGAGCAATAATTAACTCCCCAAGTGATGTTGACATCCTACAGAAAGGCCTCACTGAGACTGGTGTCAGAACCATGGCCTTAAGCTCAATGCCAAAGAATGTGTTATCCCCTTTGAGAAAAACCCAGTTCCCATGAATTACTACATCGATGGCAGTCCACTGAACGCAGAAGGCGTCAAAAGAGATCTGGGAATACAGGTTGAGAGCAACCTCTGTTTTGACCACCACATTGCCACTGTGGTCAGAAAGTCCTTCTATGTGGCACATCTCATTACTAAGGGTTTTGCATCAAAGATAAAAGAGGTCTTTGTCTCCCTCGACTCTTCTCTCATTAGGCCAATCATCAAGTACAATGCCCAATTTGGCATGTACCTCACTAGACACCTGCAACAACTGGAGAGGCTGCAAAAGTACCTCACAAACAGGATCGTAGGCCTTAAACACTTCTCCTATATGAACAGACTGAAAAAAACTCCAACTATTCTCTGTCTCATATCGCCTACTTAGAGGCGATCTCTGCTTGAATGACAAAGCCATGTCTGACCCATCTCTTTTAGAAATGCTACAGCTAAAGAAATCCCAATCCCTCCACACTACACACTCCAGAGACCTCAACCTCATTACCACAATCAACAGAACAAGCTGGAGGGACAGGTTCATAACCCAGAAACTGCCCATGCTATGGAATAGACTTTCCAAACATGTCAAGTGGAGAACCTCACTGGCCCTCTTCAAGAAAAATCTTGATGAGTGGATGGGAAATAGAAAATTCACCCTGAGGATCACTCCAGTGGCTCTACTCGGCAGAGGCACTGGGAACTAATGTTGGGTGGCAAAATGCCAGGGTAATCCTATGGGCTAGGCTTGTAAAGGCTCCAGGGCCATTAGACTAGTACACACCAATGAACCTATGAAGAGACATGTACTTTCTGTCATTCTTTCAGCTCTTGCACCCTACAGGAAAGAAAGAACAAACTAATTCTCAAAGGACTCCTGAAACTTCCCTTTGACGAAGCTTTACAGAGTACCTCTTCTACAAATAAGTGCCCTTCCTCTAAAGGTGACAAGTTGACAAAAAGCCACACCGACAACTGGCCAAAACATCAGAAACATCAATCTCCTCGGCTGCACAGCCCTCAGAACAGAGAGAGATAATTGAATTGGACAAATCAAGCCCTTCGGCTCCACGGCCTTCAGAGTTGAAAGAGACTACCTTGTTGAGACGGTCCATTGAACTAGCACCAGTCTCCCCTACCTTGAGATCTCCCATATTGCAGAGATCTCTCTCACCAACCCTCTCCTCCAGGTCCTCTAGGAGCTTGTCGAACGATGACGTAGACAGGATGCTGTGCAGACTGATTGCTGACT
>NC_056731.1:1343604886-1343634886 GCF_019279795.1 Protopterus annectens
CAATTTATATACTATGAACTGGTCATGTCCCACAGGGCTCAGTCCTGGGCCCACTCTTATTTGGCATCTACTTTTCCGAAGTACAAGCAAACACAGGAGGGTTATGGCTGACAAAGTTTGCAGATGACTGCAAACTGGGCGCCATAGTAGAAAACACATCTGACACAGATATCCTTCAGAAGGGTCTCACAGAAACGGATAACTGGTGCCAGAGCCACGGCCTAAAGTTAAATGCCTAAAAATGCATAGTCATACCCTTCGGGAAAAACAAGGTTACCCCTAGCTACCAAATAGGTGGCAATCCACTGAGCACGGAAGAAGTTATCAGGGACCTGGGGACCCAGGTTGATAGTAGTCTGTCATTCGACACCCATGTAGCTAAAGTAGTTAGGAAGACCTTCTACATTGCCCACCTTATCATGAAGGGATTCTCATCTAGATCAAGGGAGGTCATAGTCTCCCTTTACTCATCACTCATCAGACCAATGATTGAGTACAATGCCCATTAGGAATGTATCTGACCCGACACTTGCAGCAGCTGGAGAGGCCACAAAAGTTCCTCACCAAAAGGATAAAGGGTCTCAAAAATCTGTCCTATGCTGCCCGACTGAAAGAACTCCAGCTCTATTCAGTAAACACATTGCTCAGAGGTGACCTTTGCCTAACATACAAGGCCATGTCAAACCCAGATTTGATGAATATGCTTCACCTCAAAAATCTAGATCCATCAGAGCCACAAGGCTGACGACTTAAACCTCGACACGGCTATTAATAGGACGTGCTGGAGGGATATATTCATCACCCAAAGACTCCCTATGCTGTGGAACAAAATCCCGGTACATGTGAGGCAGAGCACCTCGCTGGCCTTGTTCAAGAGAAATCGTGACCAATGGATGGGAGATCGCAGATATACCCCAGGGATTACCTCAGTGTCACTGCTCGACAGAGGCACAGCAAAATAATGGGTATAGTTCCCCATACTAAAGGGGTGGCGTAAGCCACAAAACGATGGGCTAGGCTTGTAAATGCCCTCGGGCAGATAGCCTAGTATGAACCTATGAACCTATGAACCTATCAAACAACAATATTACTGTACTTTGATACTGACTTACGTCAGCTCATCCCACCTTAACGTACTCTAGTTTATTTTATTTTATTTCATTACATATTATTTTATTATATTATTTTTTATTATACATTATTTTACTGGCCGTGCTACCAGGGCTAGTTCAAGACCGACATGATTGTTAAGCCCGGGAAAAATATGGGCATGCAATCTAAAAATCCACTTAACTTCTACCAACTCTAATTGATTGTTCAAATTGCCCCCTCTCACATTAATCGGCACTATTTGCCGAACCCTAAAGCTAAACATATGGGTACTAAAGTTAGCCACATGTTTAGCTAATGCATTTTGTTGATTTGAATTTTTGATGTCATACAAATGATTATAAATCTCGTCTCTCAACCTTCGTGTAGTCTTGCCTACATAGAAACAGGTACAACGATTGCAAGATGCAAGATATACTAAGTTAACACTGTTACATGTAGCAATAAATCTAGGAACAAACCTGTAGTTTAGGACAGGATGATCAAAAGTCTGTACAACAGTTATAACACTACACATCCTGCAACGTTTACATGAAAAAGTCCCATGGCTCAAACTCCTATTTGGAATCAAACTATTATTGGGACACTCCACCACATCTTTGCATAAGATGCATTTCAAGTTGTTGCTATTTCTATATGTGAAACATGGAGACCTCCCAACTATCCAGGCAGTGGCTGGGTCCAATAAAAGGGCATGCCAATTGCGTTTCACCACCTCTACAGTATAACTGATATCTCCTGTATAGGTGGTGACAAAGTGAAGCCTTTTGCTACCATCACAACCAGTCATGTTTCTTGTTGAGGAGACATTCGAGCCCATTACTTCTCTCTTACATTTACTAAAGACTTCTTATAGCCCCTGTCCAAAAATAACCTATCTAACGCATCCAATTGCAATAACAGATCAGCTGGGTCCTTACAAATTCTCTTCAGTCTATGGTATTGACTCTTAACAATGTTGGAAAAGGTCATCCTAGTATGCATGCTAGTAAAATGCAATAAAGCATTCGCCCAGCAGGGTTTCCGATATAATATGGTACTCAGTAGTCCAGCAAAGTCTGGATGAATGGTAATATCAAGAAAATCTACAGAAACACAAGAAGAGGTCATACTGAACTCTAAGAAGTGGGTTGTAGAGTTCAAGCAACAAAATCATTCAAACCTCCTTCATCACCTTTCCATAAAAACAGAATATCATCGACAAAACATCGATAAAGGAGAATATTAGAAAACCCCAAATGGTCAAACAAAAAAAGCCTTCTCCCAATGATACATGGCAAGATTAGCGTAGAGTTTGCCCAGGGGGTACTCATTGCAACACCCCAACACTGTAAATATAACTGCCCATTAAAAATAAAGATATTATTAGTCAGCACCATGTCTAGAAGTGTGGTAATAAGCATAGTCTCCTCATTAGACATACTTTCACAGCTAGTAAGAACCTCTCTAACAGCTTCAAGTCCAAAATCATTAGGAATGGATGTAAATAGGTTCTTAACATCTAATGTAACCAAGACACATTCTGAACAAGTGGGATCACGATTATAGATCTCAATGTCATCCAACAGTTGGAGAGTATCCTTAAGTATAGTAGGAATCTTTTTAACTAATGGACCCAACTGATGTTCAACATATACCGACATGGTCACCCAGCCACCGCCAGATACAACAGGTCTCATTAGGGGAGATGTCAAAGACTTATGTACCTTAGGCAGACCTTTTATTAAAGGAACTAGCGGATGTTCAACACGTAAATAAGAATAGAGTTGGTAATCAATTTGCCTACACATTAGGAGATCATATAAATGATCCCAAATTCCTCTAATAGCCTTGTCCAGAAGCGGGGTATCAATCATTTGATAGGTCTGAGGGTCTTGCAACATAGTTAACATAGTTAACATAGCCTCAATATAACTAGAAGAGTTTAAAAGAACAATGCCACTGCCCTTATCAGCGGGTCTAATGGTTAGAGCATCATTTTCATGCAAGGAAAGAAGCGCTATATGTTCATCCTTGGACATATTAAAGTAGATACTTTTACAGCGATTTTCACCAGAAAATAATTCATAAAAATCATATTCACATAATCTAATGAAACAGTCAGCATGTGTTGGAATAACAGGACAAAAAGCACTCTTACTTCTTAACCTAGAACCATTCTCAATATTATTAAGGGAATCTTCATTAGAGTATATTAATTTCAAAGCTATATTCCTGCCAAACAGTCTAAGGGTTAAAAGTAAATCTGTTTAATTTGTACCTGCTGAGGGAATGTAAGAAAGACCCTTGTTTAACAAAGTATATTCTGCTGTAGTAAGAACAAAGTTAGACAAGTTAAAAACAAGTCCATTTACTTTCTGGTCCATTGATCCACACTGTTGTCTCTCCAGAAAACTTTCTCTTTCGTCGTCCCCAGCTGGGTCTTCTTGTTGGTGACCTTATCCAATTTCTTGTGGGTAGAGGTAAAAAATTGCCCAAATTAAGTGGAGCCATAGGTTTAGATTTCGCTCCCATAACCACATACATAGCAGTACAGAAACCAGGTTGGTTAGGTGGTGGTGTTTGCCCAGAGATTAAAAGGGGTGGCACTCCCATAGAATCAAAAGATGCAGCAGAAATGGAAGGTGTAATTATGGCAGCCATAGTACCATCAGTTGAGCCATCCCCATCACCAGGGGTTCCTGACACTATAGAGCTGCTGGAAGGGACTGCTGTAACGGCCGGAACGGCAATAGCTGCATGGGTAGAGCATGCACATCTAGTATCATTGCTGCTATATTTTTATATTACATACACATTTACATTTTAATTATATAAACATATTTACAAATGTTTACAATTATTTAAAACATTCATTTCATTTTCATGTTTCAATATGTCAATCTATTGTTTAAATTAAAAAAAAAAAAAAAAATTATATATATATATATATATACAGATATACACACACATATACATTTCTTAATTTGACCACCACTCCTTTTTCCATAACCATGGCCATGGCCTAATCGTTTTTTAATATTAATGACAAAGTCCAGTTTCCATTAAACATAATTTCATGAATTCTCTCATTCCATACCACATAAAGCACTTTTTTATCCAAAATTAATTTGGACTCTCTACTTCTATTTTTATAATAACCATATTCACTCATGCCCATATTTATACAATCATTACTGTTAAAATTCCCAAAAACTGTAAGTAATTTATCCCATCATTTATTTTTAACTCTCTTACATTTCAAAAAGACATGTTCTGCTGTTTCTTCTCCATAATACAAACATATTCTTTCACTTTTCTTTTTACAGGGCATATTTGCTTTTACTCATAATTTTTTTTTATTCGCAATCTCCCCATAAAATTGTGACGTTCAGCTTATACCTATACCATTTAGTTATTTGTTTGCTTTAATCTTTTTCTTCTGGAATATTTTCACATAGATTAACACAATAATATTTTCTCATAACATTTTTGTACCATGTTTTTTTTTTTATCTTCTTCTACTTCATCAGTCTCTGTTTTCCACAGTTTTATCTTTTGTTTGTAATTCTGGATTTCTTCATTATAACATCTTTTTACAAATCTTTGATTACTTCTAATTATTTCCCTCAATTCTTCATACCTATATTTAAATAAATCTTGTTACTAATTTTTTTTCATTTAACCATTTCAAAACCTCATACAAATTTAATGATGCCACATAAACTATTGAATTTAACAGCTAATCCTCCTCCTCCTTTATTCATATATAATACTTCCCTTTTAATAGGGTTTAATCTAGATCCCCATATAAAGGAAAACATATTTCTAGCAAAGACTTCTCAAATATTCTAGTTATCATAACTACAGTTTGTATCTTACCTATTAATACTGAATTAGTCATACTTACTTTGTACTTATACGCTAATCTGTATGTTTTCCATAAAACACAAATATTTTTCAGTTCCTTTAATATTACATCCCATTCCTTTCTACTGCCTTCTTTGTCAAAATGTATTCTTAAAACAGATATTTGTTTCACAGAGAATTGTATACCTGTTATTTTATTGCGTCTCCCATTTCTTTGTTTTTCTCATTATTTAAAGTCGTGCCTATTTCTTTTTAGTAATCAACTAAATAAAACATAACTTCGCTCATCCATTCTCTATTTTTGGTAGTTATGATGGTATCATCTGTGCATGACACTGTTAAAGAAAAATGCATTTCTCGTGATTATTATTTACAAAATGCACATTAACTTGCAGTTTCTTCACAAATGAATTGTTTAATATTGGTTATGTTAAAAAAAAGTTTGTAGGATAGATGTATAGTTGTGCAAACCACAGATACTTATTGTAGTTCAAAGTGTTTTTACAGTTGCATTCTAATATTAAGCTGTAAAGTGTATTAACAGATGACTGAAGGTAAAGGAAGTGCTGAAGGTTTAAGGGATGTACTATGGTATACAGAGTCTGGAATGCCCAGGAAAGAAGGAAAGTACGCAATGTGAAAGAGATTTTGTTTTATGTGAGCTCTGACCTTCCCAGGTTGGGATGGGAAGTTACAAGGAATGTTAGGGAGTTAGAATGTACTGGTACTAAAAGATACAAACAAGGTCTGGAAAAACAAGACTGGTTGCCAGACCAGATGGCTCATGTTTTTCTAAGACATTATTGTTACAAAAACATGGTTAAGTTTTCACATGCAGCATTAAGTGTGAAGCACAAGGGTCTGCAGAGAACTATTTGCTAATTAAAATGAAATGTCACACTTCTGCATGCATGTTACTGATAAAGTATAAAAATTGTGTGATTTTACTGCTTGGAGAGACTGATTTGGAAACTCTGTGAAGGCAGTCTCCCAGCACTGTGATTTATTAAATAAAGAGACCAAATGACTGCACACCCTGAAAAGTTATTCTTGGCTCAAGACTAAAGGTAATTAATGTTATTATGCATATTTTAACTGCACTCTAGCAACATCAGAACTGGAATTTCAACATCTTTATGAGTTAAATATTTTGCATTCTTCACTTTATGATTAACCTCACTATTGTATTCATAACTAAACCAAACAAAACACTGCTCATAGGACACCCTTGTCCTATACAATTACTCATTTCAATTCCGTTACTTAACCAACCATTCACTAAGACTCTTATTTTATCACTGTACGCTGTTATGCATACTTGCTTAATTTTGTTGCTAATATTATACATTTCCGTTATTTCCCCAAGACATACGTTTTATATCTTTTTGCCCTCTTACAATATCATCCACTATTTATCTTACTATCAATAACTCTTGACATCCTTTTCCTTACATACCATATACACCTTCCTCCATTATATATATTGCATCTTATTCTCAAATCTTTTCTGTATTATTTTCATAAATATCTTAGTCTGTGTTGTTTAACACTATTGGTCTCCAATTATTTATTCTTTTTCTCTTTTTTCCATATACATTTTAATATCCCACTGCATAATTCCTTATGATTTAAACCTTCATTCAACCATAAGCACTTTTTCTGACCTTCTGTTTTTATACATTTCAAATCCAATCCCACCAGGACCAGCTGCAGACCTATATTTAACTGTTTAAACATGTTTTATAATTCATGTACCGTAATCTCTTTTTTCCAGTTCTCCATTAATTTGTTCAGAGAATTGTTTTACTTCCCATATCCTTGCACTTTGCTTGGGTGGCCACGGTGGTGCAATGGTTAGCATTGCTGCCTCACAGCAAGAGGTTCTCCGGTTCGATCCTCGGCAGGGGTGCCTTCTGTGCGGAGTCTGCATGTCCTCCCTGTGGTCGCGTGGGTTTCCTCCGGGTGCTCCGGTTTCCTCCCACATCCCAAAGACATGCTGCAGGTGGATTGGACACTCTAAATTGGCCCTAGGTGTGTGTGTGAGTGTGCCTTCTGTGGAAGGTTGGGCGCCGGGCTGGCAACTCGACACCGTAAAACTCCACTGCCATTCAATGTGCGGACAAGGCGATCCGCTGTGGCGACCCCTAACCGGGAAAAAGCCGAAAGAAGAAGAAGAAGAATCCTTGCACTTTGCTTCTTTTTCTTGCTATTTCTTCCATATAATTTACAACTTCCATAATTTGTTGTTGATTTTTTTTTTATTACTTTATCTTTCATTTCTCTCATCATACTACTAACCCTTCTTCATTATCTTTCTTTCTACGCTGTAAAAATACCTTTGTCTATATAATAATAATAATAATTCTTTCTCCAGACTGGGAACTGCTACCTAGAACTACCTGCCTACAGGCATCAAAATCTAGAAATCATGAAGAGCTTCAAAGATGCCCTTAAAGAATATATCTTTACTGAATCTACTTTACCTGCTACCAAGACAACGGTTAGGTAACTTATCTCATATCATGAACAGAATATATTTAACAAACTTTTCTCAGCCACTTAATATGGCATCTTATTTTATATATATATATATCTATATATATATATATATATATATATATATATATTTCATAAACATATAGGAGTTTATGTATTATACAAATTATTGCACTGTACTTTATGCACATCTTATTACCAGGAGGAATACAAGCAGTAGCAACTGTAATGACAGTCTGCTATAAAAGTTCTTTGATCAAAACATATCTCCCCCATCTATCTGCTAATTTTTGTATTACTTCAAACTGCAAAAATGCCTTGATTAAGATTGCTCCCCTCTTCACCTCCCTTCAGGGTAAAATGAGAAACCTAGCAATCTGAGAAATCTTCCATCTAATTTTAAATGTCCCTCACTATTGGCACGCATTTCTTGCAATAGTACTGTATCCAGTTTTAAGTGTTTTAAACAGCTCATAATGTGTCTTATTCACAGGGCAGTTAATACTATATATTTTGCAGTATAGGAGCTCAAACATTTCCTACTGGATTCTAGGATTTCTGACAGCTGCACTTGTGTAACAGATACTTAGCACACAGTCCATCAGAAAAAAAACAGCCATTGTGGTGTCGTTCGATCATATTTTCAAATATAACTTAGAATTATGCATACTCTCAGATACTAATATAGCCCTTTTAGCCATCCTAACAGCTTATGCCATAAACAAAGAATACAAACGAAAACTATTTACACAACTGATACACCATTTCCAAGGAGAACGATGAAAAATTCCTCTTCTCACATGCCGGCAAAGACAATTCACCAGCACCATTTTCGGAATGAGAGATGGCACATATATCACCATAATTCTGTCATCTTGCAAATCCCTACCCCCCAACACACACATTATTGCTGTAAATCCATGCAGCACTTCCTTACAAAGTCATACACAAATGTTACATTTAAATCAGAAATTGCAGAAAAGTACAGTTGTGCAAGAACTTGCCACAACAGTAGATGTCATACTGATCACTGCTGCAGTATTTTAAACTGTTGCATTATCTCACCCTATAACTTGGATGTCAGGAGAGGGTACCAAAGCAAAAAACTTCCATAGAGACATATGTCTGGCATATGTCCCAAGTCTGCAAGTATAAAGGTTCATAAGTGGACATATCCTTGCACTTGTCCTTGCCTAGCTGGCAACTAACAGAACTGCAAATGCCAACACTTTTAAGAAAAAAATCAAGGAAGGCTCCTCAATGGGGCACTTATTTGAAACAGTGAAAGCAAAAGATACCAACAAACAAGTTTAGAACACACCAACAGGTGTGACACCTGCATTCAGACTGGCAGTGTGACAGTCTGAGGTTTTCATACTCAAATGTCTGCTTAGGTACTCTTACGACCACAGGTTTAAGGCATACACCAGATGTATGGCTCTATGTAAGATTTTGGCTTTGGTACCCCGTCCAAACATCCAGGTTATCTGGAGAGAGAACAACAGTTTGAAATACTGATGTGACGATGTGGGTTGTTGCCATCTGTGCCACGGAGAGTGGGGCAGACATGTGTGACATACGCCATCATGGTTACCTGGAGATTTGTAAACAGTCAAATGATAGAAAATTATTTAGAAAACTATCACACTGGCTTGTACAGCTGTTTAAGTTAAAAATGTATCAACAGTGTTATTACAAGTGATTAAATGTTTAAACAAAGAATTCTATAGTTTTCAAATACTGCAACAGATATTAGCAAAGCTCTGAGTGTGTATTGCACCAGAGTCATGTAATGAACTGTGATTTCATTTGATAACCAGCACTGAGGGGATGGATCTCACAGGATCAGCCTGTTTTGTTTTGTTTTCTTTGGAACCTGATATAAAAATCTATGACTGTTATCACAGTCAGTTCAGTTGTAATCAGTTAGCAGTTGGAAGAACATCACTTTGTCTTGAGAAAGTAAGCATCGCAGCATCTAATCTTGCCTTGCAGTATTAATTTAGTTCTGTAGGGAACAGTTCTTCTTTAGACAATCAGGAATTACAATGAGAATAGCCAAGTTTTGTTTTTCTGCATCTGCTTGAATCTGTCCAACTGTGTTATTTTTATTTCCCCTATGACAAACTCTTGATGTTCACTGCATGTAAATAATTGATAATCTTTAAGTTTTCTACTTTATTATTAAATATTTTATACCTTTTATTGTGGCTGGTCTTTTAGAGATTTCTTTTAACATCTTGAAAATACTTGAGCTTATTCTAGTGATGCCTTGGCCACTCCGAAAAGCCTTGCTGCTTGGGTTACACTCTACCATTAATATTAGTATTGATTTTGCTCAGTATAATTGGATACCCTTGTAAGAGCCTGAGAGTGACTGGCTGGTGGCAGCATTGGTACCTTACTGTCTGGGCAAAAGGGGGCACAGCTAGTAAATCTGTGCCAGCCTTTCCAAGGTGCTTTGTGTGTGTGAAAATCAAATACCCAGGTGTAGGTGTGTCAGTCATTTGGAACTGCTCTTGGGGAAAATTGTGCTTGATGCAGACAGCTGCATTTGAAATTGCTGTGTAAATCCATCCCTGTTTTAGTAACGGTCTCTCACCAGTGTCAGTGACAAGGATCGAGGCTCCTTGATTACTGGCCCAGGGTAAAAAGGGGCCATCACATATTGGTGGCAGAACGGTGGGAAATTAACTGAACTTCAATAGCCTGTGGGCAGTTGTCACTGAAGTTGTGTGTACTCTCAAGAGCCACACGGTAAACATTCAAAGTTTCATTTTCACAACAGTTTTCTTTATTTTTGTCAGTTTGTTTAGTCAGGGAAAGTAGGCAAAGATGTTGGCTGAGGATTACGGTAAGCTGACAAAGAACCAGCTGGCCAAGGTGTCCAAAGTCAAAGGACTTGTGCATGCTAACCGGACTAAAGAAGAAATTATTTCAGCTTTAATCCCAGTTGCAGAGCAGACCAGTGGCCAGGAGGACAACCAGTCTGGTGATGGAGATGTGCAGTCTGCAGAAATGGGACAGTTCACCTTTTCCTCAAAGGACTTAAAAATCTGACTAGAGCTGAAGAGACTTGAACTGGAGGCCAAACATTTGGAGGCTGAAGAAAAGGAGAAGCAGCATCAATACGAGGCTGAAGAAAAGGAAAAGCAGCATCAACTGGAGGCCAAACGTTTGGAGACCAAAAAGTGACTGTGGCATCTGCAGGCTGAAGAAAAACTGTAGAGTTCGGAGGCTGAAGAAAAGCAGAAGCAGTGTCAGCATGAGAGAGAAATGCTGACTCTTTGTCAGGGTCATGGAAGTAATGGGGAAGGGAATAACCAGACCCCAAAAGCAACAAAGGTCAGTAAATTTCTTCCACAATTTGCAGAGAGGGATGACTTTGCTAGTTTTATTCATATAGTTGAAAGAGTATATAAACAGTATAATGTTACACAAGAGCTCTGGGTATAGTTCCTATCCCGCTTACTCCATGGTAAAGCTGTAACTGCTGTTTCTAAATTGTCTGATATTGATTGTTTAAACTATGATAAAGTGAAACAATGTTTATTGAGCTGTTATAAGTTAACACCAGAAGCTTACAGAAAATATTGTGAGCATAGACACAAGGCAGATGAAAGTGTATATGATTTTGTTGCTGAATTAAGCACTTACTTCCAAACGTGGGTGGTAGATCACCACTTTTGAAAGACTGGCAGACCTTCTGGTGAGGGAAAGTACAGTTGTGTACACATCATAAATGTAGATGTTCGAGTGTATTCACAGTTGCAGTCATCACATTTGGGTTATCTGCTTGCAGTAGCCCTCAGTCGGCCTAATTATCAAAGTCTTGGGTCCTGCGTCGGTTGCTGTCTCATCTTCCATGACGTCAGGTAGTCAGGGTTATAAAGCATGCAGCTGAAGCCATTACATCAGTTTTTCTTGCCCCAGATGTCAGGTGCCTCCCTAATAAAATATATATACAAGGTTACACCTCCAACAAAAAAGGAAATAAACCAAAAAGCTGTAAACATAGTAAAAATGAATAGAGGTATAGCCAAAAGAAGTCAGGGGGCTGGAGGGAGGGTAACCAGGACTGCAACAGTGAATACACTCGAACATCTACATTTATGGTAACTGGACACAACTGTACCATGTTCTTCATGTTTCACTGTTGCAGTCATCACATTTGGGTAGATTCCCAAAGCTAAGGATGGGAGGAGGAAATTAGATAGCATTAGGACCAGCTATAAGGCCCTGCAAGACTGCAGTGGCAAAGCCAGCTCTGGATTTAGAGAAAATTGGCAAATGGTAATGCTTGGTGAAAGTATGTACAGAACTCCAAGAAGCAGCTTCTAGGATGTCCCTGGTGGGGACACCTCTGAGAAAGGCTGTAGAGGTAGATGCAGCCCTGGTTGAATGTGGTCTTATCCCCTGTGGGATAGGTTTTCCATGGTGCTTATAGCAGAAATGAATGCAATGGCCTATCCATTTAGAAATGGTTTGCTTCGAAATGGCCTTCTCCTCTGCCCCTGCAGCAAATGCCACCAGCAGCTGTTCAGATTTCCTGAGAGGTTTAGTCCTGTCCAAGTAAAATCTAAGTTGGCTGTGCACATCTAAGGTGTGCAGTATACACACATCTAAGGAATGCAGTATACGTTCCCCTTTGTTCTGCGGATTAGAAAAGAAGGTTGGCAAAAGAATGCGCTGATTAAGAGCCACACTGGATACTACCTTGGGCATGAAGGAGTGATTGGTCCTGAGGGACACCCTGTTCGCATGAAAGATAATGAAAGGCTCCACTGCCATAATGGCCTGTAATTCAGACTCCCTTCTTGCTGAAGTGATGGCTAAAAGGAAGGCTGTTTTACAAGAAAGGAATTTCAATTCTGCATTTGCAGCTGGCTCAAAAGGAGAATCTTTTCCATTTTTCAGTATATGATTTTCTAGTACTAGACCTCCTTGCCTCCAGAATGACATCCAACACTTGCTTACTGAGGTATGGTAATGGAGAGATCAGGTAATTAGCCAGGCTCAGGGTTTGAAGCTGAGGGTGCAGAATCTGGCCCTCCTGCTGGGACAGCAGGGTAGGGGTCTGAGGTAGGTGCCATGGTGCCAGCAGTGACACACTGAGCAAGAGGGAGTACCAGTGTTGGCGTGGCCAAGTCTGGTGCAATCAGTATCGTCCTTGGTTTGCCCTGTTTGATCTTTAGTAGTACCTTGGAGAGGAAAGGCAGAGGAGGAAAGGCATAAACTGATAGATTTTTCCAGGTGAAGGACAGGGCATCCACTTTCCAAGCTTGTTTGTGGGGAATCCTTGTGCAGAATTTGTCCAATTGGTAGTTCTGGGAGGAGGCAAACAGATCTATATCTGGGCTCCCCCATTTGTTTATCAACATGTTGAATATCTTTTGGTTCCAGTTTCCACTCGTGTGGGTCCATGAAATTTCTGCTTAGGCCATCTGCCAGTGTATTTAGCTTTCCTGGCAGGAATTCAGCCTGTAGCTGCACTTGGTAGCTCAAGGCTGTGTTCCACAGAGCCATGGCTAGTCTGCAGAGAGATCCACAAGGCACACTGGAACACACACCAAGAAATCTCCAAAGGAACTCCAGGCAAGAGCAGAACTGAAGTCAAACTTGTTAAGCAACAATTGTTGAAATTGCTGCTTAACAAGTTTGACTTCAGTTCTGCTCTTGCTTGGAGTTCCTTTGGAAATTTCTTGGTGTGTGTTCCAGTGTGCCTTGTGGATTTAACTGGAGTTTCTTTGGTATACCTAATTTGTGTAGTCTGCAGAGGGGGTATGAGTGGGTTCCCCCCTGTTTGTTTATGTACCACATAACAGTGGTGTTGTCCGTTTTTACCATTAACTGTCCTGGAAGAATGTGGTCCTTGAAGGCTGTCAGAGCATTCTGTACAGCTAACATTTCTTTTTGATTGATATGCAGGTGCATTTGACTTGTGTTCCATTTGTCCTGAATGCACTTCCCTGCCAAGTGAGCCCCCCATGCATAGTCTGATGCGTCTGTTAGGGTTTGGGCAGCAAGGGGTAGAGTGAATGGAAGTCCCTTGTTTTGGTGGCAGGCCTCTGCCCACCAAAGGAACTCTAACTGTAGGCAAGGTATGATAGGAATCATTGCTTCGAGATCCTGAGAATGTTGACACCATAGGCTTTTTAGATACCATTGTAGTTTCCTCATATGCAGTCTTGCATATGGAATTAGGAGAATGCAGGAGGCCATGAACCCCAAGGCTTGCAGTATTTGTCTTGCAGATAGCAGGGTCTTTGTGGCCATTAGTCTGAAGTAAGCTGTCAAATGAACTTGTTTATCTGGCATGAGGAAAGCCATCTGGGAAGTTGTGTTCAAGCTTCCTCCCAGGAATACAATTTGTTGGCAGGGTACAAGATGTGATTTCTTTTTGTTTATGGTGTACCCCAGAGAAGTTAGCACCTTTTGTACATGATTCAATAGTATGTCCTGGCTTTCTCCCTGAATTAGACAATCGTCCAGGTATTGGTATATGTAAATATTTCTTTGCCTGCAAAATGCAATGACTGGAGCTAGGCACTTTGTGAATACCCTGGGTGCAGTAGATAAGCCAAAGGGCAGTGCAGGGAACTGACAGTGCATGAAGCCTGCTGTGAAGCGTAGGTATCTTCTGCAAGATTCCCTGACTGGGATGTGCAGGTAGGCTTCCTTTCAATCCAGTGTTGCCAACCAGGCATCCTTGCCTAGCATAGGAAGCAACTGGTGAAGAGTTAGCATCTTGAATTTTGGATCACCAAAAAAGTGTTTAGGATAGAGAGATCCAGGATAGTATGCCAGGACTTGTCTTTTCTGGGCACCAGGAAAAGTCTTGAGTAGAAACCTTGTCCCCTTTCCTCTTCTGGGACAGTCTGAATAGCCCTTATACTTGAGAGAGAGAACTAGCTTTTGAGCCTCTGCCCACTGATTTGGGGGTAGATCTGGCCAACTGTTTGGGGTTGGTAAAGTGTGGAAGTGGAATCTGTATCCTTGGGAAACTATATTTAAAACCAGTTTGTCCTGGGTAATGAGTTCCCAGTTTTTTGCCTGCAGAGCAATCTTTCCCCCTAAAGGAACAGGGTCAGTTGAGAAGGGCTTGGAAGTTTTAAAGTTAAGTCATTGAGACAGTTTACCACGAGGGGGGTCTTACTACTCCCTGCTTTGGAAGTGGGAGCCCCCCACTGCTTAGTCCTGTGCATACCTTGGGACTGAATCCTGGGTATTCTGCTGGTTCTGGGTTTGGACTGAGAAAGCCTGGAAGAGGCATGAAAGGACCAATTCTTAGAGGGCCAATGCCTACTAAATCGTGTAGGCTGTACTTGCAGGAAATCTTTAACAGTTTGCATAGATTTAGCTTTTTCCTCCATCTTTTTAAGTACTTCTGCTTTGTTGCCAAACAGGCGGTCCTGATTTAAGGCAGCATCCAGCAATTTAGCTTTAACATAATCTGGCAAAGGTTGCTCCTTAAACCAAGCATGCCTTCTAAGTACAGACCCAGTGACAGCAGTCCTGCAAGATGCCTCTAGTGAATCAAAACTACACTGGAAAGTATGTTTTCCAACTTGTTCAGCAGAATGCATTAAATCCTGTAAATCAGTTAGTTATGTACTCACTATAACGATCGATGTATGTGGTCCATCTTGCCTACATTCATTACTGATGGGTTCAGAGCTGATAATCGGCTCCGACTCGGCTGACTATTTTCTAGCACAAAGTCTCTAATTGGCTGGGCTAACCCGTATCCCAGGATACACCTCTCCCAAACCCCCAGATCTTGTTTGCATACATCCGAGTCACTCCACATACATCAACCTCAGTAAGAGGAGTATCATCCACCAGGAAAAGGGAATAAACCGATTCTGAAAGGTCTCAGAGCAATTATCCTCCAAATCCTTCAGGCAGGGGGCAGGTGGGAGGGTACCTAAGAATGTAGGCGAGATGGACCACATACATCGATCATTATGGTGAGTACATAACTAACTGATGTTATGTGGTCCTATCTCGCCTACATTCATTACTGATGGGACAGCGTCCCTAGCATCTCTAACCCGGGAGGCTCATAGGAAAATACTCCTGAGAACCGTGGAACCAAAGGAAGCCCAGCCTCTAGATGCCACGCCCAGCTTGTAATGAGAGATAAAGGTGTGATGAGAAGCCCAGGTGGCCACTGCACAAATGTCGTCCAAGGAAAGCCTGGCATGATAAGCTATTGAAGTCGAGACCGCCCTAATGGAATGAGCCTTGACTGGGAAGGGTAAGTTTCTGCCTGCTGATGAGTAAATAAAGGTAATGCAATCCTTAATCCACTTGGAAATTGTGCACTTGGAAACAGAACTACCCGTTCTATTTTCTGAAAAAGAGACAAACAATTGATCTGATTTTCTTAAGTGTTTTGTCCTGTGTAAATAGAATCTTAGTTGTCTATGCACATCCAATTGATGAAATTTGAACTCTGCCTTGTTGGAGAAGTTGAGAAAAAACACAGGTAACTCAATGGATTGGTGGAGGTTAAATGTAGATGACACCTTAGGGAGAAAGTACGGATTAAGTCTCAAGGATACTCTGTCCTTATGGAATATCAAGTACGGGGGCCTAATGGACAATGTTTGAAGTTCTGATACTCTTCTAGCTCCTTTCAAAAAGGCCGTGCAAAGTTTATGGCCCATAAGAGAGGGCTCATAGGATACATGGAAATTAGAAATGGCCGCCAGCTGCAGTTTAATGGTCGAGGGAGCAGAGCCCTGTCTGAAAACCATAGCTAAAAAGTTTAAGACCGCTGATATAGGGGCTGTGAAAGGGTCCAGACCTTGTGCCTGAGCCCAGATGGAAAATCTCTTCCACATGCTAAGAGTAAATTCTTCTGGTGGAGGACTTGTGAGACAATGAAAGAATATGCACCACCTCAGGTGAAAAGCAATGTAGTCTAACTATCGATGGAAATGCAGCAGCCAGGCTGTCAACCTGAGGGACTGTAGGGAGGGGTGGAGCTCTCCCGACATACGAGTCAAAAGGTCTAGTACTGGATCCAGAGTCCAAGGACCGTTCACAGTGAACTGCTGAAGGAAGGGGAACCAGACCTGATGGGGCCAGTGTGGAGCAATTAGAATCATCTTGCTTCCCAAGTGAATGGCTTTCTGAATCACTCTTGGTAACAGAGGAAACGGAGGAAAGGCATAGAGCAGACAGAAGGCCAACTGTGGACTAGAGAGTCCCTGGGTGACTCCCCCTGTGGGGGGATCAGGGTGAAGTAGTTGCTGCATTTGGCATTGAGGGGACTGGCAAAAAGATTGCAGCAAGGCTGACCCCACCTGCTGAAGATCCTAGTAGCAACTCGGTTGTTCAGGGACCACTCGTAAGGCATCAGAATAGCTCTGCTTAGCCTGTCTGCTATCATGTTGGATTTTCCTGGAATGTGCGTTGCCACTAGAAACCATTGGAAAGACACTGCCCAATTCCACGCTCTCATGGTTTCTCTGCAAAGGGGCTAAGACTTGGTTCCCCCTTGCTTGTTCAGGTACCAAACAACTGACATGCTGTCTGAGTGAATAGCAATTGTTCCCAGGGGAAGAGAGCTCTGAAGTACTTGCAATGCTAACAGCACTGCTCTCATCTCCAGGACATTGATGTGTAAGTGTACCTCGTGATCCTGCCATGTGACTTGGACCGTTCTGCCCAGATAATGCCCCCCCACCCCCACCCTATCTAGGAAGTGTCCATGGTCACTGTGGTAGCAGGAGAGTGGGGGACTAGATTCCTCCTCTTGTCCAGGTTGGAGGAACATAGCCAACAACGGAGATCCTGCCTGCAATGCTCTGTGAGGAGAATTGGGTGAGAGAGGGGTAATTTTTGATAAGACCACTGGACTGATAGAAGCCACAGGAGGATCCGCATGTGTAGCCTGGCTAAGGGTACTAACATGATGGTCGCTGCCATGGATCCCAATAACTGAAGAACTAACCTGGCTTGGACCTTCTTCCGGGGCAATAGAGCCTGGACCTGAGATTGCAACACTGTAATCCTTTCTTGAGGTAGAAAGGCCCTCATTAGGACCGAGTTTAATTCTGCGCCTATAAATACAACACACTGTGAGGGCAGCAAGGAAGATTTTTCCCATTTTAGTGTAATTCCTAACCTTTGACAAAGGTTTATGGCAGCCTCCCTGGCTTGGATGAGGAGATGCCTGGTGGGGGCGGTAATGAGCCAATCGTCCAGGTAAGGAAACACCTGGAATCCTAGAAGTCTCAGGTGAGCTGTCACCACTGCCAAGCACTTGGTAAACACCCTGGGGGCTGTGGTGAGACCAAAGGGCAGGACTCGAAACTGGAAATGACTGGCTCCCAGCCGGAAGCGTAAATGATTCCTGGATGCCTTGTTTATCTTGATGTGATAATAGGCGTCCTTGAGGTCGAAGGAGCACATCCATACTCCCTCTCCCAACAATGGGAAGATGGATTGAAGAGTGACCATTTGGAACTTAGACTTCAGGACGTAGTGATTAAATCGACTGAGATCCAGGATGGGTCTCAGGTCCCCTGTTTTTTTTCGGCACCAAAAAGAGTCTTGAGTAAGTTCCTGATCCGATCTTGTCTGAGGGGACCGGTTGGATGACTCCTTTTCTTAGCAGCTTTGAAATCTCTAGCGCTACTTGATCCCTTTGACTGGGTGGAATGTCCGAGATTTTTTTGATTAGGGGAGGGGGCGAAACAAAGGGAATGGTGTAACCTCTAGTGATTATTCGAAGCACCCAACGATCCTGAGTGATGCTCTCCCAGGTTTGAGGATGCCTCGAAAAACGACCCCCGACTGGCTCCGGAGCCGCACAGTCGAGCAATCCCTCAGGGATGCTGATATGAAGATCCGCAAAAGGAGTCGCGGTCTCCCAGATTATGGGGGCCTCCTCTGCCCCTAGGACGGCGTCTTCCAGAATAATTCCTCCCACCTCTGCCTCTGGAGGGGGACTCACCATGTCTGGCTGGGAAAGACTTTTTTGATTTCTTGAACCACATCTACCCTCCTCTCTGAGCCTTGGGATAAGGCCTAGAGGGAAGAGAAAAACGGGCCCCTACAGCAGATAAAGTCTTACCCTCCTGTTCACATCTGGTGAGAGTCTCTTTCACTTTGGGTCCAAAAAGAGAGGACCCATCGAAGGGGGCGTCCATGAAGAAAGACTTGAAGGCCTCCGCGAAGTGACATAGGCGCATCCAGGCTTGCCTCCTAAGAGCCAAGCCTGAGCTAGCTGCCCTACTCACCCCTTCAGCTGCATAGGATATGAGCCTCATGGACGAGTTTGCAATGGAACCAAGGGTAGACAACTGGGCGTTAACAGTCTGCGCTACCGCCTCAGGCATGTTACTCATCAAGGTATCTCCCAACTCTTTGAGGAGATCTCTCTGGAGCAGAGTAAAGTGACAAAGGTAATTCAGAGACCGCAGTGTAAAGGTCGCTGAAGACAGGGTACGCTTCCCATATCGATCCATACTCCTGGACTCCTTGTTAGGAGGATGGACGGAGGAAGAAGCCTCTGCAACTTCTTGCTGAGTAGCTGACGCCACCACCATGGCATCTACAGGGACCCCTTTTGTCAAAAACTCTTTCCCCGGGGGAGCAGACAGGAACTTATTAGGATGACTGGGCACTGGTTCCACGGAATCAGGGTGCTCCCACACCCTTCGACAAATCAGGTCTAAGAGTTCATTGAAGGGTGGAGACACCCAGGAGGCAGAAGGTTGAGCTCCGAAGGCCTTGAGGAATACAGACTCCTCCTCAGAGGGGGGCTTGGAAAGCCAGTCGCCTCTCTGTCTCAAAATCTCCAGGATGTCAGAGAAGGAGACGTCATTGGAGGCCGACTTAGGGGACCCCTCTACATCATCGAGGTTGGTATCCGAGGTGATGGACTCGTCTTGGGAGTCTATGCGCTTCCTCTCTTGCACAACTTCTTCCTGGGAGGCTCCTCAGGCACAGACTCTGAGGGGCTCTCAGAAAGCTGGGGACCACTCATGGGGGTGTCCTCAGGCCTTCGAGCTCTGCTGTCCACTGATAGGGGGGCATCAGAGGCTCTAGTCGGGGTGTATGGGGACGGAGTGGCCGATCCAAGTGATGTCACTGATGACCTAGCGCGCTCCTCATGGCCTCGAGGGCGGGTCCCCCCAAATCCGAGGACTGACCCGTCTCAGAGACCACAACCGGAGTCGGGATCCCCCTAGCCGAAGCGCCAAGAGGGAAACTCGGGGCCGACAGAAGTCCCGATGCATCCCCCTCGGGCCCGACCGAAGAAACCCGAGTGCTGAAACCAGATGACGGAACCAAAATGGTTGGAGCAGACGATGGCTCCGATAAACCCCCCAGGGGTACCCAGAGCCGGCGTAAGGACATCACTCGGCGCCGAACACTCCAGCTCCGATGACACTATGCTCGGAGGAGGAATCATCGGTACCGAAAAAGGAATAGGCTCCAGAGCAGACTGGGTCGGAGACGAAAACAATTTGGCTAACACCGGCGACTGAAGGAGCCTCTGAACCACCCTAACCACGTCCAAATCAGATAAACTAGAGGATCTGGAGGCAACTGAAGGAGATGAGGATCTCCTACCTATTGATTCCTGTGTAACACTGGGTGACCGGCTCCAATATTATCGGAGCCGAGGTCGACTCCAGTACCACCGATACCTCCTGCGGCCCCGAAGACAATGGAGCCGAGGAAGCAGTATCCAAACCGGAGCTCCTGTCCTGCGGCTCCGAAGCCAATGGAGTCGAGGAAGTTGTAACAATTTTCAAAATCTTCTCTGGGGGCTCTGAAGAACTAGATGGAGCCGGAGATCGTTTCTTAGTTCTGGTGGATTTGAATTTGCCAGTAGAAAAAGCAGATTCTATATCCTCTTCAAAGGAGGGCTTGACCAAGCCCTTCAAAATCAGTTTATTTTTTTCTTTCCTGCAGTACCCTGGAACTGAAGGAATGGCAGACACTGCAGGATTCCTGTAAGTGAATCGCGCCAAGGCAATAAACACAGATGGCATGCCCATCTGTGATCGACATTTTATAGGCACACTTTGAGCATTTTTTTAAACCCGGAGGGTTTATGCTCCTTTTGCTCTTTAGACATGCACTACAGGAACTCTAATTTAAACGCTCCTTAGGGATCGACGAGAGAAAACACTGAGAACAAGACGAAGGAGAGGACTAGGTCCCTCTAAATTAAATGGGCCTAGCCCGCCAAACACAAGGAAACCACGCACACTCTCCACAAAACTCTAACAAGCTCAAAACACACACACAACCCAATATAGCTATGAAAATAGCTTTTGTTTAACAGAAAGGTATAAAACTTTAGAAAGTTCAGTCAAAAAGGTACTTGGCCACAGCCAAGCTCGAGACCACGTCCCAACTCAGCGAACGGCAAACGAGATCTGGGGGTTTGGGAGAGGTGCATCCTGGGATACGGGTTAGCCCAGCCAATTAGAGACTTCGTGCTAGAAAATAGTCGGCCGAGTTGGAGCCGATTATCGGCTCCGAACCCATCAGTAATGAATGTAGGCGAGATAGGACCACATAACATCCTTATTTTTCAGCACACTCAGGAATCATCATCATTTTCTGTTTAAGCAATGCAATAATATGCTGCTGATACTTTAACATATGAAACTGGCAGTTTAGGGCTCTAATGGCCAAGGTTTCAGAAGTGTATACTTTCTTACCCCATCTATCCAGCGCCCTGGAATCTCTATCAGAGGTGGTAGGATTTTTCGCAGTAGTAGCCTTAATGCCCTTGGGTCCCTGTGAAATGGTCTCAGGATCCACAATAGGATTTTTAAAAAGGAACTTGTGAGAGTCAGAAACCCTGTAATATCTATCTGGTTTTATGGGAGCAGGAGGTAAGGAGTCAGGTGCCAAGCTAGATTCCAAAAAGGCATCATCAACAATGTCCAGTATAGGGGGGATAGCTAAAGGACGGTGTTGGGGCAGGAGTAAGAAATCCCTAAGCCTTTAGAATCAGAGTAATCTTGGCTTTCTCAGTGAAAATGCTCCCTAAGAGTATGCAAGGTTTCACCAAAAGAGAAATCCTCTGGAGGGGAAGCAGAGGGAATAGAGTCCTCTGCATCAGAATCCTCAGAGGCAGATAAGGGTAAATCTTGGTCATCAGAGGAAACAGAAATTTCAGAATCCTAATCAGAAGAATCATAAGCAAATTCAGTCCTAGGACTCTTAGAGGGGGAAGGTTGGCTTCCCCTAATTAAAGTAACAAGGTCTTCAGCCATTCTTAACGTTTGTTTTTTAGACATAGAGGCCTGACCATGCAGTCTGGGCGTTGTTTTTTTAGGAATGGATCAAGTTTTAGGCCTTGAAGAAGAAGATGGCGTTGGTTTAATATGCAAGTCAGTAGGCCTGAATACACCCTCAGAAGCACGTGCCTGCACAGCGGCTCTGGACCCATCTAAGGTAGAGACATCCGCAGGTTCCACAGTTGAGGCATCTCGTGGCATACCAGACTCCAAATGGGACTCGATAGAGGCCTGCGAATCTGAAGTAGAGGGTATCAGGGCCTGCGAAAACGCCTCACTGAGTACCGGCAAACTGGCGACTAGCTTAGGAGAAGCATCATTAGCAGCTTTAGACCTAAGCGGTCTGTCTCGATCTTTATCTTTGCATTTTTTCGGAATGTCGGTAGTCGGGTGGCTTATCAAAGCCATATCTGGGTAATTGAACCAAGTACCAAAATATTTAGAAGCGTAAATATACCGACAAGGAATAGTTTGTTGTTTAAATAAGGCACAAAACCAACAGCGAGGTACGTCGTGGTCATGGCCTAGGCAAGGAACACAGTACGAATGAAAATCTTTATGAGGTATTTGCTTTCCACAAGAAATACAATTATTGACTTTTACTGACATCAGTTTAGAGCAAGAAAAGTTTCTACGGGTACTTAGCTTTAATTGAAGACTTCGGTTCTGAAACTCGAAAACAAAAATTTCAGGAGTCGGCTAACCGGCACTTGTGAACTGCTTCTGCTTCGGGCACCGCACAGCAAGAAAGACTGATGTAATGGTGTCGGCTGCATGCTTTATACCCCTAACTACCTGAGGTCATGGAAGATGAGTCAGTAACCAACGCAGGACCCAAGACTTTGACAATCAGGCCGACTGAGGGCTACTGCAAGCAGATAACCCAAATGTGATGACTGCAAAAGTGAAACACGAAGAACATCAAACCCTTAATTCTTTGCCTACAGACATGAGAATCATTTAGCAGGCTGAAAGTGCAACTCTGCAGATGAACTGGGGAGAAAAGGGGATCTCTACTCAGCAAACAGGGCATCACTGCACAAGAAATGGATACTCAGTGCTACACATGGATATAAGGGAACAGCATTTATGTACTTACCATAACTTGGCACCTGTGTTATCCTATTTCATTATTCCTCATGACCGGGTCTTGAACCTGACATCTGATCCTATCTGGCACTACATAAGACATAGATCCAAGGCTCAAACTCCTCCCTCTCCCATAATCCCCTTCTGCACTCTAGCCCTCAGATCGAGTTTGCTGCAGTTACGCTTTAGAATATATACCTGAAACTTTAAGCAAGGGAAACTTAGCCCAGTAGCCTAATGACTCCAGCTTCCTCAGACCCCCCCTAAGAGCATGGATGAGGGTAGGTGGGCGGAAAGTGAGGAATAATGAAGTAGGATAACAAAGATACAAAATTATGATCTGATGCTATCCATTTCAGCAACTGACCCGAGAGAGTGAGCCCTAGGAAGACAAGGTAACTTTAAGCCCCTGAGAGAATAAACTGTGGAAATGCATTTACAAATCCATTTGGAAATTGTTACCTTAGACACCACTTGACCATGTCTTCTCAGAGAGAAGGCCACAAAATTGATCAGATTTCCTCAAAACTTTAGTCCGGTGCAATTAAAATCTTAACTATGTACATCCAGTGTATGGAGGAGGTATTTGCCTTTACTGGAATAATTCGGAAAAAAGACAGTTAACTGAACAGACTGGTTGATATTAGTTTCAGTAGCTAACTTGGGCATGAAGGAAGGATTAGTTCTCAAGACCACTCTGTCTTTGTGAAAAATGAAATATGGTGGTTTGGACGACAAAGCCTGTAATTCAGAGACCCTTTTAGCCAAAGTTATAGCCAGAAGAAAGGCTGTCTTCCAGGATAAGTACTTAGGTTCATAGGTTCATACTAGGCTATCTGCCCTAGGGCATTTATAAGCCTAGCCAGAGTGTGTTTAGCATTTGCCACCCATTTTAAATTAATTTTGCTATGCCCTTTTTCGAAGTTAGTATACTGTGCACCTCTGTCTAACAGTGCCACAGAAGTGATACCCAGGGTAAACCTACGATCTCCCATCCACTCATCAAGATTCCTCTTGAAGAGAGTCAATGAGGGACTCTGGCTAACCTGGACTGGGATTTTATTCCAGAGTGAAGGAAGCCTCTGGGTTACAAATCTGTCCCTCCAGCATGTCCTATTTATTTCAGTGCTGAAGTTCAAGTCTCTCGAGCGCGTAGCTCGATGGGATTTGGATTTTCTGAGGTGCAGCATGTTCATTAATTCTGGGTTGGACATGGCTTTATACGTCAGGCACAGATCGCCTCTGAGCAGGCGGTATGCCACTGAGTAGAGCTGGAGTTTCTTTAACCGGGCAGCATATGGCATCTGTTTGAGCCCTTTGATCCTCTTGGTGAGGTACTTTTGGGGTCTTTCCAGTTGCTGCAGGTGTCTGGTAAGGTACATCCCAAAAGGGGCATTATACTCAATTATGGGCCTGATGAGGGATGAGTAAAGAGGCACAATGACCTCCCCTGATCTAGATGTGAATCCCTTCATGATTAGGTGGGCTATATAAAATGTTTTTCTAACCACTTTGGCCATGTGGTTGTCAAATGAGAGATTGCTATCAACTTGGGTCCCCAGGTCCCTAATTACTTCTTCTGTACTTAATGGATTACCACCTATGTGGTAATTTGTGGGCACTTTGTTTTTGCCAAAGGGGATGACTATACACTTTTTGGCGTTTAGCTTGAGGCCATGGCTCTGGCACCAGTTGTCTGTTTCTATGAGGCCCTTTTGGAGGATGCTTGTGTCAGCTGGAGAGTCTATTATGGCGCCCAGTTTGCAGTCATCTGCAAACCTGGTCAGCCACAGTCCTTCCATGTTGGCCTGTACCTCCGAGAAATATATACCGAACAAGAGAGGTCCCAGGACTGAGCCTTGTGGGGCGCCACTTGTAACTGGTTTGGAGTCTGACATGGCTCCAGCAATTCTAACCATGTGGGTTCTGTCCTTGAGCCAGTTTGCAACCCATCTAGTGACATAGGGGTTTATATTTAAGCTGGTGAGCTTATCTATAATGCCCGAGTGGGGTATTGTATCAAAGGCATTTGCGAGGTCCAGGTAGGCTGTGTGGACCACCTTCCCCTCGTCAATGGCGTTGGCGACTGTTTCAAAGAAATCGACCAGGTTTAAGAGGCAGGATCTGCCCTTAACAAAGCCGAACTGGGTAGGATCCAGTGTCTGTAGGTCCCCAATATCTTTATTTATGAGGTCCATGATGATCCTTTCCATAGCTTTGCAGACCAAGCTAGTCAGGCTTATGGGGCGATAATTTCCAGGATCCGTTGAGGCACCACCTTAGTGGAGAGGGACCACTGTTGCTCTACGCCACTCTTTGGGTACATATCCTGTAGTAAGGCTTAGATTGAACAGTAGTTTTATGTTTGGGATTAGCTCTTCTTGGAGTTCATGTAGGACGCAGCCCAAGACACAGTCTGGTCCCATTGATGCTGTGTTTTTTGCTTTGGAAAGGGCGGCTCTTACCTGAGCATGTGAGATGTCAGGGGGGCAGCACTCTGCTGGGATAGATATTTGCTCTTTTGGTGGGGGGGGGGGGGTTTGCACTGAACCTGTCAGCTAGGATGTTGGCAATGTCTGTGGGTTCGATGTATTTTTTGTCATTTTGGACTAATTCTGAGCATATCTGGGAATTCCCACCCAGGTTCCTAACATAACTAAAGAAAGCCTTGTGATTATCCTTAGTGTCCTGTGCAATTTTTCTCTCGAAGCTGGCCTTAGACGATTTTGAGTGCCCTAGTTTTTTGCGAATACTGATCAGAGATGCCTTCCCTTTTTGGAATTTTGCTCTATCATGTAGTAGCTTCCTCCTTCTATTGTATAGTTTGTTTATGGCTGGGGTCCACCAGACAGGATGTCTGCCTTTGGAGGACTGGGTCTTGGTTTTATTTGGGATTGCATGCTCCATGCATTCCTGAAGGTGTTCATAGAATGCGTTTATAAAGGATTCTGCGGTCTGGGCTGTATTTTCCACAGGCTCGGGGGCTTTGAAAGATTCCACCTCGGTTTTGAGGAGTGTGAAATTTGCTTTAGAGAAGTTTTTCACTGTGGTTTTCTAGGCAGGGGGTGGGGTCGGGATGTGAATATCCAGTGAGATTAGTTTATGGTCTGATCTTACCAGTGAGGGATACACTTCTGGTCTAGAGCATAGAGTCCCCATGTTGGTGATGATCAGGTCCAGTATGTTTTCCCCATCTTGTGGGAGTGGTAACAAGTTGTTCCATAGCATTTGAGTTTATAAATTCTAGGAACCTTTGGACTAGGGTGTTGGAGCTAGAGTAATACTCCCAGTCTATGTTTGGGTAGCTGAAGTCGCCCAATATAATGGTGTTTGGAGAGACCTTCATATTTTCCAGTGATCTCAGGAAGGCCAAGTGGGGTTCCTGGGTTTGGGAGGGGGGTCTGTAGCAGGCTATAAACTGGAAGGCAGTTTTACCCACTGTTAGTTGCACATGGATAGTCTTTGATGCTTCGTGCTGTGCCACCAACCTGGAGGTGTGGGTATCTTTGACGAATATTGATACTCCCCCTCCTTTTGTGGTTCGGTCCAAGTTTTGGGGCCGAAAAGCATGGTATGAGGTATAACCTGGCAGTGTTGGGGTGCTCTTGGGAGCCTTGAACCAGGTTTCTGTTACTGCACAAATATCGATGTTCTCCATGTTAAGGAGAGTTTTGAGCGCGTGCATCTTGAGGTTTAGACTTCTGGCGTTGAGTAGCATTACTCTTAGTTTCTTATCCCTTGTGATACCTATGGAGGTGGGTTTGTCTTTTGAGCCTTGCCTAAAAGAGGCACTATGGGGGAAGCAAGAGCCTTTGCCAATATCCGAAAGCCCAGGGGTGACAGGTGCAAGCCGTCCCTAGCGAAGCATCGTGGCTTGTCGAGCATGTCATCCCAGGCTGACAGGCATTGGATCCCCTTTGAATGACACCAATACTTAAGCCAATTGTTGAAATTGATCATCTTGTCTTCATATTGTGGCATCATTCTTGGTGAGGGTAAGATGCTACTCAAGGTCATGGTCATACCGGCCTGGGCTACATGCTCAGAGAGCTCCTCTATGTCTCTTTTCATGTAGTCCAGGGAGGTACGTCTCAGGTCATTCACACCAGCATGGACAATGACCGAGTCATATTTGTACTTGCCTTGGAGTGACCTGAGTGCTTGTGTTATGTGGCGGATCCTAATGCCCGACAGGCAGCTCACCGTGACCTTCTCTTTGTTCAGCCTGGTGAGCAGGACGTCAGTGTGCCTGACGATAGAGTCGCCTATTACAAGTGTATCAGGTGTTTTGTTTAGTCTTAAGGGCTGTGACTGTTTGGCACACTGGCTTTGTGAGCTATGTGTTGCATGTGTTTTGTTTTGGGGTAGCGGTTGCTTGGGTGTCTGCTTTGGAGGTCTCTGCTGCTTAGGCAGATTTTTATTTAGAGCCTCCGAGTATGTTTTTGTGTATTTATGTATTTGGTTTGCTGTCATGGTAGGTCTATGTGAGACTGGAATTGTAGTGAGTGTGGTTTCCTTCTCCTCCTGACTGGTTACGCCAGTACTGAGTTGAGAGAGCTTAGCCTCCAGTTTGGCTATATGGTTGCATCTCTCACATGTGTTGGAAGTTGTTGGGAGGAGGAGAGGGTTGTCTGTGTACATGAGGCAGTTGTAACATTGCCTCAAGATTCCCAGATTCACCAGCTGGACCGGAGAGGAGATTGACAACTGACCTTTGGACATGTTAGAATAGTATTGGGAATTCCTTTATAATTGAAAAAAGGGCCAATGGGGAACAAGGTACTCAAGGGGAGTTTGTGAGGGTGTAGTGCTTTTAATTTTTAGTGCTGACTTATATAATTGCTTTAGTGAGCAAGTGCCAGGTAACTTAAATGCAATGTGTTACAGGTAACTTAAATGCAAAAACGACAAACAGTTAACTTTCTTTCAAGTGAAACAAGGAAATAAGTACAGTAAGCAATGCAGATATCACTAGGGATCCACAGAAGCGCTGAAAAGCCGCGTTTTAGGTGGAATTAGCATTTCAGGGAAATAACAAGCAAACAAACAACAAGCATACAAACAAAGCTAGATTCAGCAGGCCTGGATCTAGTCTATGCTTCAACAAACAAGGTGTACCAATTTCAGTAAGAAACAGTTCAAATATGCAGGCACTACTTAATATCACAGGAATGGTCTGGCTCGAATGGACTTTGCGTGAGAGACTGCAACACAGTAGTCAAACCCCAAGGGGAAGAAGGATCTCCGATAGGGTTCCTGAGGAGAAAACACCTTTCATGAAGGCCTTGCATAGCCTGGAGGAAAAGGTAAGCTCCCTGCTAACATGAAAATTAGAAATGGCAGCCAACTGCAGTTTTATGGTAGAGAAACTAGCACCATCGTGATAAAGAGATGATAAAAACAGAAGAATATCCAAAACTGAAGCAGAGAAGGGGTCGAAATTCCTTTCAGCAGCCAAAAAGGATAACTATTTCCACTTACTGTTGGAGACCTTTTGAGTTGACGGTTTCTGAGAGGCAAGAATCATTTTCTTAACAGGGGAACCCAGCCTGGACTCTCTTAGTATCACAGGAGGTGTAGAAGCCATGCGGTCAGACAAAGGGATTGGAGGTACAGTGTTTTCAGCTCTGAGGGGTGAGAGATGAGATCCAGTGTGGGATCTAGTATCCATGGAGGATACTTTAGATGAGACCGTAGAAATGGAAACCACACCTGACAAGGCCAGAAAGGGGCAATGAGGATAATGGGACTCAAGTCTGTGGGCTTTCCGTAGTACCTTGGGGATCAATGGGATTGGTGGATACACGTAAAGGAGACCTGGGGACCAATCATGGACTAAAGCATCCTTTGGGTGCTCTCCCTCTGGAGGGATAAGGGCAAAGTACCTGCTGCATTCGTTGTTCTGTGATGCCACTGAAGGATTCAGGGACCACTTGTGCAGCCTCAAGATGGACATGCTGAGTGTCTGTCAATACGTTGGACTCCCGGTGTATGCACGCTGTAAGAAAAAAGCAGCTGGAAGAAATCACCCATATCTACACTCGCATGGCCTCTCTGCATAGTGGATAAAAACATGTTCCCTCCTGCTTATTGACATACTAGACCACTGACATGTCTGTATGAATTGCAATCGTCCCAAGAGGAAGGCAATCCTGAAAGGCTTGCAACGTCAGGAGGACTGTCCTCATCTCTAGAATGCTTATGTGCAATTTGTTCTCTCTAGGGGACTAGGTCTACTTCACATGATTGAAAACTCAAAATACTGTATTTCATTTGACTGAGACTACAATATCTAATTTTCAAAATACTAAAACTCATTCGACCAAGTCTCATTACACTGAAAGCGTGCAATGCTGAATTTCAAAATACTGAATTTTAAGCCACAGATGTGATGTGTGTTTCCCTTCACCTGTGAATTGCTTGTGATAAAAAAAAAAACATGACTGTATCTTAAAGTGCTGACTGTCAGAATACAGATAGTAGAGTAGAAAGTAGTGCTGTAGTGTTTCTAAATGTGGGTATGTGTCTCTACATTTTATAGGAAGTATCTAAAGTAATATGGTGGATGTTTTGTGAGCTGCCAGCAGTAGTGGCAGTGTGTACCGTATTGTAAGGTAAGTAAAAGGTATATGCCCTTTTCTCCACAGCAGTGCGATCCTGGGGTTAGTATATTGGTTTTATAGCATATGTTTTCTGTTAAGAGGGTAAGTAAGTAGTTTTTAAGTTTTGGAAAGAGTTAGTCATTGGTGTTGTAAGTGTGCATGTCTATGGCTTAAAATTTAGTATTTTGAAATTCAGCATTGTAAGCTTTCAGTATAATGAGACTCAGATAAATGAGTTTTCAATATTTTCAAAATTAGGAATTGTGGTCTCAGTCAAATAAAATTCAGTACTTTGAGTTTTCAGTCATATGAAGTAGATCCAAGGGACCACATGTCTTGGACTGTTATGCCCTGAAATGACCTCCCCACCCCAGCAGGGAAGCGTCCGCGGTCATTGTGGCTGTAGGAAGGTGAAGAGAAAAAAAAGTCTGCCTCGGAAGAGATCCCCTGAAAGAAGCCACCACTGAAGATGTCGCCTGCAAATTGGTGTCAGTCATAGCAGCATATACATTGGATGATAGCATGTGGAACATTGGACTGCTAGCATCCACTGGAGTACTCGCATATAATAT
>NC_056731.1:1343639886-1343729886 GCF_019279795.1 Protopterus annectens
CAGCAGTCGGTAGTGCCCAGAACCTACCATCTGGCACTTGTAGTCAAAGCCCATGACATTTCTTTTGCAGGTCATATGGGCATAAAGTGTACCAAGAGATGTAATTAGGCAGAACTTTTATTGGCCTGGGATTGCGAAGGATGTAGCAGATGCCTTTGCCTGTGATTAAGGAGCCATTTCAGAGGGTAGCTATGGATATTGTGGGGCCTCGGAGTACTCCCAATTCCACAGGGAAGAAGTATATCCTAGTTGTAGCAGATTACGCTACTAGATACCCTGAGGCAGCGGCTCTGTCCTTCATTGTGGCTGAAAAAGTGGTAAGTAATTTGTTAGAAATTTTCAGCAGGGTATGTTTCCTGAGAGAAATACTAACTGACAGAGGTGGCAATTTAATGTCAGACCTGTTGGTTGTCTGTGGAAGCATTGTGGGATGAAGCACCTAAAAAAATCCCCTACCATCCCCAGACTAATTGCCTTGTGGAAGAGGTTTAACTCTGCACTAAAGAACATGCCACAGGCATTTGCAGACCAGTTTAAGAGACAGTGGGAGAAATATTTGCCTCATCTATTGTTTGCATACAGAGAGGTACCCCAGGAATCCACAGGTTTTGCACCCTTTGAGAGTTGCTGTATGGGTATAGGGTTGAGAGGCCTTTAAATCTGATTTGTGATGAGTGGCAGGGTGAGTGTGAATCCCACAAGGAATCTGTTGTGTCATTCGATAACCAGCACTGGGGAGATGGAACTCACAGATTAGCTTGTTTCGTTTTGTTTTCTTTGGAACCGGATATAAAAAAATCTATGACAGTTATCACAGTTAGTTCAGTTGTAATCAGCAGTTGGAAGAACATCACCTTGCCTTGTGGAAGTAAGCATTTCAGCATCTAATCTTGCCTTGCTGTATTAATAAAGTTAGGTAGAGAACAGTTGTTCTTTAGGCAATCAGGAATTACAGTGAGATTAGCTAAGTATTGCTTTTCTGCATCTGCTTGAATCTGGCCAACTGTGTTATTTTGATTTCTTTTGTGACTGAAACTCTGATGTTTATTGTACTTAAATATTTGATGATCTTGTTTTCTATTTTATTATTTATTATTAAATATTTTTTTACCTTTTATTGTAGCTGCTCTTTTAAAGATGACTTTTAATATCTTGAGAGTACCTGAGCTTATTTTAGTGATGCCTTGGCAAGTCTGAAAAGCCTGGCTGCTTGAGTTACACTCCACCATTAATGTTAGTTTTTATTTTACTGGCCCAGAGTAAGGTGAATCTGTCACTACCACAACAGTGATCTAAAGAAGGACATTATCCTTTTTGTTGGGCTGAGCAATAAACCTGCAGTCATGAAAAATATAACATGTCGGGAGTAGTTAACCCAACTTCTGCCAAGTGCAACTCCTTTGCAGACATCCATACTGCATGTAAAAAATACCATGCCAATAACTCATGGGAAGAGTTCAAAATAACATCACTGTCTTGACCCCTAACATCTAATTACATTAACTGAGAGGGTGAATAAAAAAAAAGTGTTTAACTACCAAATCTATCCATTCTGGATTTAACTATTACCTTATTAAATAAACTGTCTGGTGTCACATACTTGCTCTTTGCAATAGCCAAGCAGCACTATGTCATCACAAATTGGCCACTCTGTCCCACGACCTTGGGCACGGATGGTCTCACCCCTCTGGTTCAAAAACAGGTTACTATTCCAACTTTCAGTCAGATCCAAATTACCTCCATCTACATAAAATCAGTACTACATCATTACTATTGCCTTCTGCTGTCACTACGGTCTAGAAAAGTTATGAGTCACAGTGCTTACACTTTACAGGGTATTGTGCACACCATTATCATCATCTTAGCATTTTCTGCTGTAGCAACCCTTCTGTCTGACAGTCTTCTTTTAAAAAGTCGAAAGAACTCCACCTTTTCTTCTTCTGCCCACAGCTCTTTGCACGCTCATTGTGTCTGCAATGAATGTGTTACTTGCTGTTGATCTTGCTCTACAGAAGTCAAACAGTGGAGTTGTCAGTGTTTCAAACTTGCCTCCTCTGGAGTATGGCGGGTTCTTCTGCCAGTTGAGGTAAAAACTTTTAATAAAGCTTGGAAAAGCAACTTGTTCATCATCCTCACTGCCTACATGGTCTTCTAATTGGTCTGAATGCTTATCATAGGTTCATAGGTAGGTACTAGGCTATTGGCCCTAGGGCCTATATATAAGCCTAGCCAAACAGTACCCTGGCTTTTGTCACCCAAGAAAATTATTTTCCTGTGCCAATAAAACTCTTGGTAGTCACTAGTTTAATACTACAACTACCTTTTTCTAACCTGCTAACTTTGCTTTCCTAACTATTGCTAACACTCCGAATCTCCATCTCCCTCCTACTATTCCTAACAACTTTATACCATGCCAGCTCATATACCTCCAGCTTCCACTCTCTACACCTTATCATACTCTCACACAAAAACCATCTCCTCCCTCACACAAATAATCTTTTCCATCTCTTCCTCTCTGTTTCAGCTCAACCCTCTGCACCTTTTTAATCCTAAAATTAATTTCAACTACTGCTAAGACACTTAAACAAATACTAGACCATCAAGAATACCCTAAATCCAAACTAAAATAACTTCCTTCAATAACCTCGTCTTAGCTGGAGACACTTCACCCTAACCCTGGACCTAACCCACCCACAAATAACAATTACCCTCACCCTTCCTCTAACCTTTCATTCCCACCACAATACTCTTAATGTTTTTACACTCAGTGCCCAGAGTCTCACCAACAAAGCACATCAGTTTCAAGCATGGCTAAGGCATAACCAACCTGACATTGTAGCCATCTCTGAAACTTGGCTCAAACCCCACATCTCTGACTCTGAAATCCTACCCTCTGGACTTCACACACTTGGATATGACTGCCCAAAGAAAAAAGGCTGAGGCGTTGCATTAATCTATTCCAATCTACTTACCTTAATTCCCCTACCAAACCCCATTCTTAAATTTGCCAATGCAGAACTAACAGTCGGTCTATTAAAAATGAATAATTACAAAAGCCTCTGCATCATCACCCTTTATATCCCACCCGAAAATAATGCCTCGACCCTTGAAGACATACTCCAATGGGCCTCAGCTGAAATTAACCTTGAAATTTACATAATAGGTGATGTAAACATCGACTGGAATAAACTCAACAGTCTCATACCCCCCCTGTCCATTAACTTCTAACTTCACTCGAGTAACCCACTCCATCACCAGACCCAATAAAACAAATCCCCCAGGATCCACTCTTGACTGGATCGCAGTCACCCATCCAAATAAAATTACCAACTCTGGCACCATCCCTGACTACATTAGTGACCATCTCCCAGCTTTCATTTACAGTGCAACCACCTCCCACCCACACCAACATCAATATATTCAGACCAGCAACCTTAATTTGACCCCAAAACCTTCTCTATCTCAAACAAATGAATTGGGACATTCTAAAAACCCTTCCACTCGATAAAGCCATAGACCACTTTAATTCTACTTTCCTAGATGCTCTAAATTCCCTAGCTCCACCAAGGAAAAAAAGAATAATAACTATAACTGCCCCTTGGCTAACCAAAGAAACAAAGCAAAATATGCATCAAAGAGGCAAATCCTGGAAGCTTTACCACAAAAATAAACTTCCAGAAATCCTTCTCCAATATACACAGCTCCATAACTTTTCAAAAAAAAACAAATCTTCAAACGACAAAAAATCCTACTACACTAAGCTCTAGTCCAACCATCCCCAAAACCCTAGGCTTTTTTGGAACAACATAAGCTCACTCCTCAACCCAGGCTCCAAAAATAACCCCTGTCCAGACCCAAGTAAATCTGACCTCGAATTAGCCTCACTAGTCAACTCTTTCTTTATATAGAGTCAATATCAGACCTAAAGAAAACATTTCCCCAACAACGACCCATCTTTCGTACATTCCACCTCATCTAACTCCCCAAAGAATTCCCCCCATGTTTGAGCTTAAACCTGTCTCCACTAACTACATAAAAAGACTTCTATCCAAATTTAAACCCTGCTCCAATGTACCTGACATCTCCTCTTCCTTTCTCAAGTCTGCTGCCAATGGTATAGCTCTCCCATTTAGTATCCTAATTAGTAGATCCATAAAGGAATCCTATGTCCCTAAACTCTGGCTTTCCGCTTTTATTCTTCCTCTCCACAAGGGAGGCAAACCCACTAACATTTCAAACTTCCACCCTATAGCTCTTCTCTCTCCAATCTCCAAAATCCTAGAAAAATGCACCCACCTCCAACTTTTGCCTTTTCTGACTTAAAACCTACTTCTTACTCCTACCCAACATGGCTTCCGATCAGGACATAGCACCATAAAAGCTCTACTCTCATTCTTAGAACCTGTCACTCAAGCCCGAGATTCTGGGAACTTTGTATCTACAGTGCTCCTAGATCTCTCTAAAGTATTCAATACTATTTACCATAAGCACCTTCTAAGTCACCTCTCAAACCTAAATCTATCCCAAAGCACTCTTTCCTGGTTCTCAAGCAGTCAGATAGATCTCAGGCTGTGAAATGGAAACCCAACTTCAATGTCAACCCAATTATCAATGTCTCATGGTCTCTGCTAAATAATCCTGGCCACAGTACACTCTGTTGCCATTTATCTTTAAAACTCTTTCACAATGTCCATAAAGAAGAGAGAATGTTTTCCTTAACACTGCAGATGGAGAACCTTACTAGTATGCATCAAGCAATAGGAGTTCTCAGCTCTTGCAGAAGGAAGATCCTATGAGTCCTCTTTATTGCTACAACCACTTTACTTATCCCAGCCCATTCCTCTAGCTCATTCTCCCTGAATGCCCCACAGTTGACTCCCTCCAGACCTTTTGCTACTCCAGTGAAACGTACAGTTGTGTACACTTACCATAAATGTAGATGTTCGAATGTATTCACTGTTGCAGTCATTACATTTGGGTAATCTGCTGGCTGGTTGCCCTCAGTCGGCCTGAAAGTCTTGGGTCCTGTGTCGGTTGCTGTCCCTTCTTCCATGACGTCAGGTCGTCAGGGGTATAAAACATGCAGCCGACACCATTACATCAGTTTTTCTTGCCCCAGATGTCAGGTGCCCCCCAAATGGGGAGCAAAATAAAATTAAAAACACAAAAATATACCTCCCAACAAAAGCAAATACTCCAAAAAGGCTTTTAAGCATAGTAAAAGAAAGTAGAGGTAAAGTAAGAGAAAAACAGGGGGCTGGAGGGAGGGTAACCAGGACTGCAACAGTGAATACACTCGAACATCTACATTTATGGTAAGTGTACACAACTGTACTATGTTCTTCGTGTTTCACTGTTGCAGTCATTACATTTGGGTAGATTCCCAAAGCCATGGCTGGGAGGATGGATTTATACAGCATTAGGAGCAGCTATAAGGCCCTGCAAGACAGCAGTGGCAAAGCCAGCTCTGGATTTAGAGAAAACTGGTAAATGATGATGCTTGGTGAAAGTATGAACTGAACTCCAGGTAGCAGCTTCTAGAATATCCCTGGTAGGGACACCTCTGAGAAAGGCTGCTGAAGTAGATGCAGCCCTGGTGGAATGAGATCTGATCCCCTGGGGGATAGGTTTTCCATGGTGCTTATAGCAGAAATGAATGCAATGGCTTATCCATTTAGAGATGGTTTGTTTTGAAACCGCCTTTCCCTCTGCCCCTGCAGCAAATGCTACCAGCAGTTGTTCAGATTTTCTTTGAGGTTTAGTCCTGTCCAAGTAGAATCTAAGTTGTCTGTGCACATCCAATGAATGCATAATCCATTCCCCTTTGTTCTGTGGATTGGGAAAGAAAGTTAGCAAATGAATGGACTGATTAAGAGCCACACTGGATACCACCTTGGGCATGAAGGATGGATTGGTCCTGAATGACACCCTGTCCGCATGAAAGATGATGAAAGGCTCCACTGCCATAAGGGCCTGTAACTCAGATATCCTTCTTGCTGAAGTGATTGCTAGAAGGAAGGCCGTTTTCCAGGAAAGAAATGTTAAGCCTGCAGTAGCAGCTGGCTCGAAAGGAGGTAGAGTGAGTTTCTCCAATACAAAGTTAAGGTCCCAGCCAGGGGTTGGAGCTCTCCTGGGTGGTCTCAAGTTTTTGGCCCCTCTGAGGTACTGCTTGAGCAGAGGATGAGAGAAAAGGGGAGGGTTCTGTGTTATAATGAGCTGAAATGGCTGAGGCAATTATTTTAATGGAGGAGAAAGACAGGCCCTTGTGAAGCATCTCAGTTTAGTATTGTAAAATCTGAGGTAAATTGGGCGCTGCTGTGCTCATCCCTTGAGACTGATTCCAAGCACAGAATTTTTTCCATTTGTCAGCATAAGATTTTCTAGTACTAGGTCTTCTCACCTCCAAGATGACATCCATCACAGGTTTGCTGAGGGATGCTATGGGTGAATTTAAGTGATTAGCCAAGCTGCAAGGTTCAATGTTGGGAGTGGAGGGTGCAGAATTTGGTTCTCCTGCTGAGACAGTAAGGAAGGTGTCTGAGGCAGGTGCCATGGAGAAGTTTGTGACACACTGCGCAGGAGTGGGTACCAGTGTTGGCGTGGCCAGTCTGGAGCAATCAAAATCATTCTTGGTTTGTCCTGCTTGACTTTTAGCAGAACTTTGGAGAGCAGAGGCAGAGGGGAAAGGCGTAGACTGATAGTTTTTTCCAGCTGAATGACAGAGCATTCACTTTCCAGGCTTTGTTGTGAGGAGTCCTTGTGCAAAATTTGTCCAACTGGTAGTTGTGGGGGGAGGCAAATAGATCTATGTCTGGGCTCCCCCATTTGCTTGTCAACATGTTGAAAATCCGTGGTTCCAGTTTCCACTCTTGTGGGTCTATGAGATTTCTGCTTAGTCCGTTTGCCAGCGTATTCATTTTTCTTGGCAGGAATTGAGTTTGTAGCTGCACTTGGTAGCTCAAGGCCATGTTCCACAATGCCATGGCTAGTCTGCAGAGGGGATAGGAATGTGTACCTCCCCTGCTTGTATGTACCATATAACCATGGTATTGTCTGTCTTTACCATTAGTTGTCCTGGATGAATGTAGTCCTTGAAGGGTGTCAGAGAATTCTGTAAAGCTTTTGACTGATATGTAGGTGCATTTGATTTGGGTTCCATTTGCCCTGAATGCACGTCCCTGCCAGGTGAGCCCCCCATGCATAGTCTAATGTGTCTGTAGTTAGGGTTTGGGTGGCATGGGGTAGTGTGAATGGTAGTCCTTTGTTTTGGTGGCAGGCCTCTGCCCACCATAGAAACTCCAGGTGTAGGCAAGGTATGATAGGACTCATTGTTTCCAGGCTGTGACAATGTTGACTCCATAGACTTTTTAAGTACCACTGAAGTTTCCTCATATGCAGTCTTGCATATGGAATTAGAAGAATGCAGGAGGCCATGAACCCCAAGGCTTGCATCTTGCAAATAGCAGGGTTTTTGTGGCCACTTGTTTGAAGTTACCAAATTAATTTGTTTTTCTGGCATGAGGAAAGCCATCTGGGCAGTTGTATTCAAGCTTGCACCCAGGAATGTAATCTGTTAAGTGGGTACCAGTTGTGATTTCTTTTTGTTTATGGTGTACCCTAGACAAGTTAGAACTCTTTTTTACAAACGCCAGATGATTTATAAGCATGGCCAGGTTTTCTGCCTGAATTACACAATCGTCCAGGTATGGATATATTTGAATATTTCTTTGCCTGCAAAATGCAATTACTGGAGCCAGGCACTTCGTGAATACCCTGGGCACAATAGACGAGCCAAAGGGCAGTGCAGAGAACTGATAATGCAAGTAGCCTGCTTTGAAGCGTAGGTATCTTCTGCAAGATTCCCTGATTGGGATATGCAGGTAAGCCTCTTTTAAATCTAGAGTTGCCAACCAGGCATCCTTGCCTAGCATAGGAAGTAATGGTGAAGAGTCAGCATCTTGAATTTAGGAATGTCCAGAAAGGTGTTTAGAGTAGACAGGTCCAGAATTGGACGCCATGAATTGTCTTTTCTGGGTACCAGGAAAAGCCTGGAATAGAAGCCTTGTCCCTTTTCCTCTTGTGGTACCGGTTGAATAGCCCCCAAGTTTAAGAAGGAAAGTATTTGTTTCTGAGCCTCTGCCCACTGATTTGGGGGCAGGTCTGGTCAGCCGTTTGGTGTTGGCAACGTGGAAATGAAATCTGTAACCCTGGGACACTATTTTTAAAACCCATTTGTCCTGGGTTATGAATTCCCAGTTTTTTGCATGAAGAGCAATCTTTCCCCCCCAAAGGGGCGGCTAAAAGGTAAGTGCTTGGTAATTTTAAAGGAAAGTCATTGACACTGTTTACCATAGTGGGTGTCTTGTTACTTCCAGATTTGGAAGTGGAGGCCTCCCATTGCTTAGTTCTGAGAGTCCCTTGGGACTGAAACTTGGTACTTGGTGTGTCTGGGTTTGGCTTGAGAGGATCTGGAAGGAGCTGGAAAGGACCAATTCTTATTACGCCAGTGCCTACTAAATCTTGGAGGTTGCATTTGTAAGAAATCTTTCACAGTTTGCATAGATTTAGCTTTATCTTCCATCTTGAACTTCTTCAGCCTTATTGCCAAACAGACTGTCCTGATTTAAAGGAGCATCCAACAACTTTGCTTTAACATGATCAGGCAGAGATTGCTCCTTAAGCCAAGCATGCCTTCTAAACACAGACCCAGTAACAGCAGCCCTACAAGAGGCCTCTAAAGAATCAAAACCACATTGCAAAGTATGTTTTCCAACTTGTTCAGCTGAATGCAGTAAATCCTGTAAATCTATTTTTCACACAGTCAGAAATCAACATAATTTTCTGCTTGAGCAGTCCCATAATATGCTGCTGATATTTTAGCATATGAAATTGGCAGTTTAAAGCCCTGATTGCTAAGGTAGCAGAAGTATAAACCTTTTTACCCCATCTATCCAGTGCCCTGGAGTCTCTATCAGAAGGAGTAGGGTTTTTAGCAGTAGAAGCCTTAATGCCCTTGGGCCCCTGAGAAATGGTTTCTGGGTCTGCAACAGAATTTTTGAAAAGAAACTTGTGGGACTCGGGAACCCTGTACTATCTGTCTGGTTTACTAGGAGCTAGAGGCAGGGAATCAGGGGCCATACTGGATTCCGAAAAACATCATCAACAATGTCTAGTACAGGAGGTATAGCCAAAGGTCTATGCTGGGGTAGAAGAAGGAAATCCCCAAGCCTCTTTTTAGATTCAGAAAATTCCTAACTTTCCCAGTGGAAATGCTCCTGTAAGGTATGTAAAGTTTCCCCAAAAGAAAAATCCTCAGGGGGGAAGCAGAGGGAATGGAATCCTCTGCATCAGAATCCTCATAAGTAGGAATGGACAAATCCAGGTCATTGGAAGAATTAGAAGAAACAGAGTCCTGATCAGAAGACTCATAGTCAAGCTCAGTCCGAAGACTCTTAGAAGGGGGGGGGTTGACTTCCTCTAATTAGAGTAATAAGATCTTTAGCCATTTTGATAATTTGTTTTTTAGGCATAGGAGCCTGAACATGTGGCCTGGGCGTCAGTTTTTTAGACATAGATTGAGATTTAGGCCTCAGAATAGAAAGTGGAGTCGGTTTAATATGCAAGTCTGTAGGCCTGAATACACCCTCAGAAGCCAGTGCCTGCACAGCGGCTCTGGACCCATCCAAGGTAGAGACATCCACAGGTTCCATAGGTGAAGAGTCACGTGGCATACCGGACTCTGAATGGGTCTCAGTAGAGGCCTGCAAGTCAGAAGTAGCGGGTATCAGGGGCTGTGAAAGCACCTCACTGAGTACCGGTGTACTGGCGACTGGCTTAGCAGAAGCGTCGTCTGCAGTTTTGGACCTCAACAGCCTGTCTCTGTCTTTTTCTTTGCGTTTCTTCGGTAGTCAGATGGCTAACCATGTCATTTCTGGATAATTAAACCGAGAACCGAAATATTTAGAGGCAAAAATGTACCGACGACGACGGATAATGCGCTGATTAAATAAAGCACAAAATCGACAGCAAGGTACTTAGTGGTCAGGGCCTAGGCAAGGAATGCAGAACAAATGAAAATCTTTATGAGGTATTTGCTTCCCACAAGTAATGCAATTATTAACTTTTAGTGACATCGGTAAGGAGCAAGAAAAAATTTCCCCAACGGGGTACTTAGCTTTAAGTTTGAAGACTTCGGTTCTGAAACTCGAAAACGAAAATTTCAGGAGTCGGCCGACCGGCACATGCGAACTGCTTCTGCTTCGGGCACCACACGCCAAGAAAGACTGATGTAATGGCGTCGGCTGCATGTTTTATACCCCTGACGACCTGACATCATGGAAGAAGGGACAGCAACCGACGCAGGACCCAAGACTTTGTTAATCAGGCCGACTGAGGGCAACCTGCCAGCAGATTACCCAAATGTAATGACTGCAACAGTGAAACACGAAGAACATCTAAAGTTCTTGCAGAGACCCATGTGTTCAAAATCAATCTGTCCATCTTTGTTTCAGTCTCAGCAATTCCCTGCAAAGCTTATGTGAGGAAAGAGGCTCTCTCTATCATATGTTCCGCCTCCCTGGAAAAAGCATCTTTTACTTCACTTAGCCTCTTCTCCATGTACTGAGAAAAAGAGCTGTTAATCTTCTTCAGCTCCTGTATTATCTTTCAAAATGTAGCATCCATACAGGTTGAATAAACTCCAGCCACAACTTATGTTGGTCAAACAACAGTGGTCAGAGTTAACATATTTCCTGTCCTTATCATAGACTGTGGACCTCAATTTTAGACTGCATCTTCTTTTTGTGGATCATAAACACAACATTAAGAGCCAGAGTTTGTAATTTCATGAATAAAGCCTCTAAATTATCCACTGTATGCAACAATGTCCAGTGTTTCCATTATAGGGCAGACAACTGTCTGCAAGTGCTCTCAATACACCTCTAACTTGACTGGAAGTAGACTATCAAACATTTTAAAATTTCTAGTGCTTTCTGCACTGGGACATGCAGAAATGATATACACTACATGTTTTCAGACTTCACATACAACACTCTAAAAAAAAAATCTGAATTCACAACTTTCAGTTATTACAGAAAATGTTTCTCAGAGATTTACTGAAAAGATAAACTACATCACTCTGAAAAATTGCAATTAATTCCAACACCATGTAACATTAACATTCAAAACATGAAATAAGAGATGAGGTGTAAGTAGCAACACTACCAGCTCCAACAATTTTACTTTCAAACTGAGCAGAGAAAAAAATAACAAAGACCATGTGACCTATGTATCTCATTCTGAAGAGGGTTAAAGGCAAAAGATACTTAAAGACATATACCCGTTACAACCAAAGGGAAACTGCAACAGCAGTTAAAGATGGGAAAGGACACTTGTGTGGGTTGACAAATAATTCTCCTACATCATATATTCTCACACAGTCAATCAAATCCAGGTTTGAAACGTATAATACTTTCTACAGAAGGCTTCAACCCTACATCACCAACACTAAATTATAACAAAGGCTGCAATCGTAAAACCCTAGTGAAAGCTGTAATTTCAAATGTCCAAAAGCTGTTTGATTGGTTTCCGAAGCTGAAAGGACTTGAGAAACAATCAATCAGATGTTGAAATACAGATGGGAAATACATTTGAAGCAATAACTGAAAAATATTGTTAAGTGATTTCCTGCTGTAAGTTCAGCTATATATTTTCATAGGTTAATTACTAGACTAGGTGTCCTTGCTGGCTATTTTAAGCCTAGCCAATTTCCCTTTTTGTACATGACATAACCTATACCATTTGGTCAGAGATAGACCTTACCCATCGCATGGGTGGCAATTACATATTACCCCTAATGAGATCATACCATAGATAATTTGAGGGGACCCGTGCATAGGATAAAAATATTTATGACCTACCTCTGTCCTTTAGTAGCACCGGGGGCAGTTCTGGGGTAAATTTTCTGTTTCCCATTCATATATCTAACTTATGCTTGAACATGGACAGGGATGAGCTTTGTCTGTTCCACAGCAGTGGTATCCTCTGCAAAATACCAGCCCCTCCAAACTGTTCTGTTTATGTTCCAGAATAAGTTTAGATTCCTATGCCAAGTTCTTCTGATGACATTTGATTTGCTGATCTGTAGTAAATCCATTAGTAATGAGCTGGATCATGCCTTGTATGCCAGAAACAGGTCACCTCATACTACTCTGTAGGATACAGTTTATAGTGACAGACCTTTGAGTCAGTCTATGTAGGAATTGTTGTTTAGGCCTTCTATCCTTTTAGCAAGGTATCTCTGTGGGTATTTCAGTTGTTGCATGTGTTTGGACAGATACATGCCAAAGGGGGCCTTATATTCAATGAATGGCCTAATGAGGGCTGAGCAAAAGGGACAATGACATCCCTAGATCTAGACAAAAATTCCCTTTATTTATAAGCTGTGCCATAAAAGACAATCTTACAACAACAAACATATGTTGGTCAAAAGTTAGGTCACTGTCCATAGAAGTTCTCAAATCCCAAACAACTGGGTAAACTCTTAGGGGTGTATTGTCAATGTGGCAGTTCCCTGGAGTAGATGACTTCCCAAAGGATACAATAATGCATTTCTTTAGCATTGAGTTTCAGTCCATGATTTGGCAAAAGTTATTTATTTGAGACAAATCTTCTTGCAGGATGGCTAAGCTATCTGGGGATTCAATGCCTGCTCCTAAGCTTGTAGTCATCTGCAAACAAACTTAGTCAGCCTCATCCCCTTCTTATTGGTTTTTACTTCATCAAAGTATATGCCAAACAAAAGAGAGGTCCCAACACAAAACCCTGGGGGACTTCAATGGTAACTGATCTCTTTTAGGAGTTAACTTCCCCTATTTTAATCTCCTGTGTGCTATTTGTGAACAGTTGGCAATCCATTGGGTAACATGGGGGTTTATTCCCAGTTTACTTAGCTTTTTTACTATACCTGAGTGGGGAATCATGTCAAAAGCTTTGGCCGGGTCAAAATATGCTGCATGTACCCTTTTGCCTTCATCCATTGCTTTAGTGACCTTTTCAAAAAGAAATCCACTAGGTTGCATAAACATGATCTGCCCTTGACAAATCCAAACTGAGAAGGGTCCACTGTTTGTAGACTCCCTATGTCCTGACTGATTAGTTCCATGATAAGTGCATGGCTCTGCATATGAGGCTAGTCAGACTCAGGAGTCTGTAATTGCCTGGGTGTGTGGAAGGTCCTCCCTTATACAGTGAAATAACTGTAGCTGTTTTCCATTTGCTTCATATAAAACCTGTATGGAAGCTGACATTGAACAGTGTTGTTAGGGGTGTGGCTAAATTGTACTTCATGCTATTTATGATGCATCAAGCAATATAGTCAGGACCTACCAATGCAGCATTTTTAGCTTTTGATAGCACTTTTAGGATTTGGTCTTGTCTGATAGCTGCAGGTGAGCCAGTTTCAGGTATATCTTGAGGAGAGAAGGGTAAAAAGTTAGAGCTAAATTTATGAGCCAACAGGTTTGCTATATCTTCAGCCTCAGTGTAGGCAACATTGTTCACAATCATCTCAGTACATTATTTCATTGAGCGTTTGAGATTACAAACATAACTAAAAATGCCTTGGGATTGTCTTTGGTTTGGGTAGCTATTTTAGCCTCAAACTTGGCATTGGTGGATTTTATTAAGCTTCAGAGTTGTTTGTTTATTTCAGTGACAAGGATTCTAATATTCTGGGAATTACTCTTCTTGCATTTGAGTACAAACATGGGTTTTATTAGACAATAAATTTTTGAAATTTCCTCTAAGCAATGAAAACAGGAGCTAAACTCAGAAGCCAAAGACAAGTTTGGAAGTGATTTGAAATCAACCACAGATGAAAGGGAAGGATACAAGAAAGGACACAACCATTAGAAAAACGAAAGAAGGCAAGAAAGGACAAACTAAACACAGTAGCAGCAGCATATGTGCAGAACTCAGTGTGTGTGTGTGTGTGTGTGTGTGTGTGTATGTGTGTGTGTGTGTGTGTGTGTGTGTGTGTGTGTGTGTGTGTGTGTGTGTGTGTGAAATTTCTATTACACACTTAACACTGTGAACATCAGCTCACAGATAAATGCACATCACTGATTTTTGACTTGGAATTTATCAACATAACAGTGCCAGACAATCTCACGAACAGTTCAAGCCTATTATTTTCATTATAATCTTTTAAAAACACAGAACTGAATAACAAAACACAGCATGTATTTAGTTGGGTAGTACTAAATTGTAACAAGTATACATACTATAAAATAAAGACCTTCAGCGGCAACATTTTTCTATTTAAAAATCTGCATTACTGTGGCAATAAGTTACAAACTCGGTTGAAAAAAAATTCTCTTTTCAGAAGCTTCCTAAAGATACTGTGCACAATTTCAAAACCTTGAAAACTTCCACAAATTAAAAAAAAAAAGAAAAAAAACCCCACAAAAAATAAGGTATTATAAAAATGGTACAGACTAGGGGGAAAAAATCTAAGAGTTCAAAAGTAATGCACTAAGATTAAATAATTATAAGCATGGAACTGGTAAAATCAGAGAAAAGAATGATTAGTCAGCAGATTTAGTTTAATAGTAAAATGATGCGATTACAAAAATGTGTGTGGGAGTGGTTAAGTATGAAATTGAAATGCAGGGGGAGTTTGGGTGGATGCCGGTTGCTGATATGATCTCAGATCCACGTCCAAGTTGCAGCAAGAGACACTACAAATATACTGACTTAACAAAAGTCCTGAGACAGTGCTACATAAGGTTACGTCTATACCATCTAAAAGTATGACAAAGGTATTCCCAAAGCTGATGGACAAGGATCAATGTAGTTTTGTGGAGGGGAGGCAAACATTTGACAACATTAATAGAACAATGGTGATCCAGAGGGAATCATAATACAAGAAAATACTGCTGTTACTGATGTTTCTTGATGCAGAGAAAGCATTCGACAGGGTAGGCTGGGATTTTATGAGCAGGGCAACGGAAGCATCTGCATTCTCTGATACAATAATAAGGTTATGGTTGGTTAAAAATGTTGAACTGGGTAAATATGTAGCCAACATTTATAGAAAACCAACGCACTCCAATTCATTCTTGCACTTTAGCAGTTGTCACCCGAGGTACCAGAAAAGATCAATAGTTAAGGGACAACTAGTAAGGGCAGCTCGTATTGTCAGTTTGGATGATGAGTTCCATAACGAGTGTAAATTACTAGTTAATATGTTTTTACATAGAGGTTACCCTTCAGTTTTACTTGACGAGTTAGTGAGGGAAGTGAGTGATAAGAGACTTAGAGGTACGTATTTACCTATCCTTAGAATCCATACAAATGAAGAAGGCACTGATACACCATTTGCAGGAATTGTGACACCTAGACAAAACTTTACGCCTGATACGTCTAACACCAATACTAGATTAATTTTAACTTATAGTATTGATAGTTATCACATTTTTGACATTATTAAAAAGAACTGGGACATTTTTAGAAATAACCAAGTAGTACTGAGTAAAGTAGGGAGCAAACCAGAGATAACCTTTCGGAGGGGTAAAAATTTTAAATCTTTATTGGAGTGGAAGGAAGGTACTAACACACGAACACCCGGTATGTACAAGTGCCAAAACTGTAACCAGTGTAGGCACATTTTGGAATCCAATCAGTTTTCAGTTAACTCCCAACGTTTTGATTTGCGTTGTAAGTCCACTTGCAACACCCGCATGGTGGTTTACTTGGCCCAGTGTCAGAAATGTGAAGGGTTCTATGTGGGTAAAACAGAACGTAGACTTCGTGAGCGGATCTATGAGCATATTTACGCCATTGGTAAAGAGAAGCAAGAGAACGCCTTGGCTAAACATATAGTAACATTTAAAGATCATTCTTTTAAATTTATAGTAATAGATCAAGTATCTGAAAATAAGAGAGGGGCCCCTTCACACTTATTATTAGAAGCATCGGAATTAAGATGGCAGATTAGACTTAATGCGTATGCATTTCCTGGATTAAATGACTGTTGTTCCATCAGCTGTTTGTTAAAATTGAGGAGCCTTTTAAGATAGACCCTTTACATTAGTACTAGAATTAGTTTTGGTATTTCTTTTTTTGATTCTTTTTGTATCTTATTATTCCAACATGTAGCCAATACGAATGTGAATTATGAATACATTATGCAAGTGAAATCTTGATTATGTACTCTAAAGAATGCTACTATGTTTGATTAGGAGATGTTTTTACATTAATATACTCATAACTTACACTTCTACACTAGGGTATAGTTTTACACTAGTTAATGTTTTTCATATATATATTTATATTTTTAATATTTTTAATAATATTTAATGTTTGCATTCTAATTGTTCTTCATCATGTAGGATTAGGCAGGCTTAGTGGGGTTAGGATATATTTATTTACTTATTTCCTGAGTATACTTATATTCACTTTGAGTTTTAATTTTAAACGTACTTTTCAATTTGTCAGTTAATTGTTTAATTAATTTAATTGATTGTTAATTAAGATCATTGAATTGTATAAAACTTGTTTCTTGCAATCTATTATTGTCTGAAGAAGTCTGTGTATCACGCAGACGAAAAGCACTTTACTTAATAAAGTTTGAAGTTGTCTGCGGCAGTCTTGCGGCTTATATTTTAGCATTTCCTCGTCCTACTACTCATACCCTCGTTGTTGAATTTCCAAGTTTGTGTTTTTGGCTTTATTTGTAGACAATAATAAGGTTAGTTAGGATGATATATGAAGGATCAGAGGTAAGAATTAAAGTGGGAAGGTTTGTCTCTGATAAGCTGTGTTTGAACAGAGGAACTAGGCAGGGGTGTCCTTTTTCCCCTTTGCTACTTGCTTTATATTTAAAGTCATTGGCAAATAGAAATACAAGGATATAACTGGTATGGTAATGAAGAAAAATTGGTTTTATTTTCAGGTGATATTACTTTTGTACCTGATAAATCCAAAAAAGGATATTTCAGTGTTGTGTAACATTCTGAGATAATTTCAACTCTTTTTTTTTAATAAAAAAATAATTGAAGATAAAACAAAGGCTACAGCTGTAAATTATGTGCCCACACATAAATTGGTTCAGCAATACCCACATTTATGGGGACTCTATAAGATGAAATATTTAGGAGTATGAATTAAAAGGAATTCCTTTAAGGCAGCTAAGGATATGTGGGAAGAGAATAAACAAAAGATAATACAGAAACTGGGAAGCGCTTGTTTATGGATATGGATAATAAGATACAAGGAGTGAAAATGTTTTAGGCCCTTTAGTTGCATATACAGGTCAGGCATATTTTTATCAACCAGAGGAGAAGTTGTGGGCAATGATTACTAAAGAGCTGAAGGAATTTATTTGGGAGGGAAAGAGGGCAAAAATGAAGAGGGATAAGTTGACTGTTCCAACAGAACAAAGTGGTTTAGGATTGCCTGATTTGAAGGGATATTTTACACAGTTAAGGCTCCACATCACCCCTGCACTGGTCCAGTAATTAGGGAGCCTCAATCCTCACCACTGGCAACAGTGAGGGATGTACACAATGGGAGCATGACAAGTACACACACAGTAAAGTACAATTTCCCTTAAGAGCACACAGAGATCAGAGTCAGTCTGGGGGCTGGTTTCTCCTTCTTTCTCCAGATCCCCAATAATACTCCCCACTGGCACAGCTATAGGGTTAAGATCTCAGCTGAGGGGTCAAGCCAAGACCTCCTGCACCCTCTCTATCCAACCAGTGCTTTGTGTCCCTGCCCAAGTAGCTGACACACACACACACTTTGAGATTTGATTTATATACAAACATACACACACACACACACACACACACACACACACACACACACACACACACACACCTGGGGAAGGCTGGCACAGGTTTACTAGCTATGCCCTCTTCTGCTCAGACTATAAGGTAGTCATCACTGCTACCAACCCCTACTTATCAACTACTACAAAGGCCCTTACAAAGGGTGATCAATCCTACTGTGTAATTTTACTACTATCCAAATGGTAAGTGTGACCAAGACTAAGGCTATTTAGGAGTGGCTTGTACAGTGTCACCAAATACATATGCAAGTACTTTTAACAGCTTAAATATGTCTCACAATTAACAGCCACAACGATAGGTTTAAATATATTTAATAATAAATAATAAAAGAACAAGACAATACTCAATCAACACAGTAACTACAGAGTTCAGAATCACAGGAAATATTTTAAAATAACATTGCAGGACAGTCTACAAAAACATCTAAACTATTATTTACTATATTCCTGTCTATAGCTAAAAGAAATTACTTTTCCCTAGTTACTTACCATTAGCAAGCCAAATGCAGATGAATGCTGAATAGATGTTTCTAGGTCAAGACAAGAAGCAAAATGTCTAGTCTTTCTCTGAGAGAGTTCTTCAATTACTATCAAACATTATTGCTGGGTCACCTTGGATGATATCACTCTGTCACCTGCCTTCAGTTCCCAGGCTAACAGATACCAACAGAATTTTATCATCTCTGTGTGAGAAGTACAGATCTCTCAGATGTGCAGCTGCTAGGAAGCAATAAAACACTTTACATTTTAAACCTAGTAATTAAAATTACTTTCAAGAAAGTAGAAAACTTATAGCTCTACACACTGTGTCGGCTTGGTGAATTGAAACTGAGAGATAACACAATTGTAAAACACTTTGATTCCAACTTATTTTCTTGAAGTTTTGCAAGTTAACTCTGTATGTTCCAACTGCTACTATTAAAACATACATTTGTACAGGTATATAGTTTATGTACATTTCTGTTTTTTGCAGTAGGGTACGCTGTGGTTACATTCTTGAAGCTCAGTACATAACATACAGTTCTCTTACATTTGTAAGACAAGCACATGAATCATATTAATATTCACAAATGACATATGATTATTTAAAAAATTCCAGACAGCTGGGCTGGCAGTGTCACAGGCTCATATACACAACACTAGCAGGTTATAATTCAAAATGGAAAGGGGTGATTGTGAAGCAGAAGGGGTGCAAGAAATAAAGAGAGGGTAGGATTTTTGATGTACATCCTTAAGAAGAATAATAACCATGCAGAATTATTATATTCATAAAGTAGCAGAAAGTATCCTAATGACTAATAATAGATTTATCTACTAGAAAATGTGGGAATTGTTCACAATGTCAATATATTAATACTACCACATATATAAAGTTAGAAGATGTGAACCATACAAAAATTAAGAGTAGAGGAGGATACTGTTATACTAAACAGGTAGTGTACTTAGCCAAATGTAAATCCTGTCCAGCTTTCTACATAGGAAAGACAGAGAGACAATTAAAAAAGCGGATTTACGAACATTATTACAGAATCAAAATTCAAGATCAGAAGAATGCTTTGTACAGACATATCAAAGAGGCAGGAGAAAATCATTCCTTTACTTTTATTATTATTGATCAGGAATATCCAAATCCAACAGGAGGAGATTGGAAAAACAAATTGGCCTGTAAAGAGAGTCAGTGGCAGATGTTAACTGATGCCACAAGAAAACCAGGACTCAATGATTTCATAAGCATCAAACCCTTTCTAAAAATATGAATAATTGTAACATAATAAACATAGATATTTGAAGACAACATTCCACATGGGAAATAGTATATCACTATTTATGTAGAGAAATCATAATAATTGTTGCAAGATTTTTTTATATATATTGTTATTTGTATATTTTCATAATTATATACACATATTTTATTTCATTTTACATATTTATTATAGTTAGTATGAGTGTATATGTATTTATACAGCTATTAGATAGGTACAAGTGTACAGAGAAATATATATATATATTAGGACATATTTTATGAATTTTTTATATATTTAATTTATAAGAATAAATTATTAATATCAGCATACACTATGGTAAAAATGGAGAAGTCAGAAATGGTATAAAAAATCCTTATTCACACACATCAGTTATATTCATGTGATTTTAATTGTGGAAAGATGTGCAATATATTTATATATATATTTATTTATGTATGTGTCTTTAAATCACTAGAGTTTTGGCGCCAAATACTGTTTAAATATCAAGATCAATTTTAAATGCAATGTTCTGATGAAGTCTGCAAACGGCAGATGAAAGCGCTTAACATTGATCCTTTTGTGTATCGTGGGTGTTTATGTGGACCTTTTGTGTAGTGTTGCTTATCACACATTAAAAGCTTTGTGGTGGACATCAGAGGAGCTGCGGAACCTTTATTGCCGTTTTTCCAGTCAGCCGTCTTATTTGATCCTAATGACTAAGCCAACACAAGAATGGAGAAAGGAGATTTTTGCCAGTAGGAATGACTGCAATTAGGGGTACACAAAATAGACAAGAGGGGACTGGAATTTACTGGATAAAACAAAAGAAACAAATGTACTGGGGCAAATAACTAGATAGGAAAAGGTAAAGGAGTGGGATGAGGCCAATACAACATTTTAACTGTAGGTTAGATACAGTCTCCCTACCAGGGACTGATATCAGAGTACAGGCAAAAAGACAGGAATAGGGGAATTTTAAGTGAAAGACCTGCTCTGGTACAGTTTTAGTTGAATCTAGAACAGAAGCTACTGTCAAAATTGATAGTTAGCATGGCATTTAAAATACTCAATGATAACTATAAGAAAAAATCAGAGGAGGTTAGAAACAATTAGAAAGAGAGACTGGAAAACCTAATTACAACAGAATGATGGGAGGACAGATGTACAATTCCAGAGTATGCAACAAAGGCCAGAAGCTTTAGGATCTTTGCTTGGAAGTGCTTCACATGTATATGTATACCTCAAGCAGACTTCAAAGAAATTTCTTCAGGTAACTAGCAAATGTTGGAGATGTGATGGGAAGAAAGAAGTAACTCAAAACACAAGTTATGGGTATGTAATGAGTTGCAAGATTTAAAAAAATTCACTACAGAGTACTCTATAAGAAACACCGGGTGAGAAAATGGCTGTAACAAAGGAAATTATTCTTTTAAGCTGGGACACACAATGTAAATTGCCTAGACATAAAAAAGTCTTATTAAATTTAATTCTGTTGGCTGCCGAAAAAGCAATTACTAGAAATGGAAATCAAAGTCTAAACCAGCTATATTTGAAGCACTGAGTATCATTAAAGAGATAAAAGAAATGGAAGATGGATCTTTAGAAAACAGAAGGAGCAAAATACAAAGAAATAAATGGAAACTATGGGAACAACACATGCAGAATAATTTTCAGGAGGAAGAGGAGTGAGCTTTAAGGAAAGACATGAATTACAGAAATGTATCCAGTGTTGGACTGCTGATGGTTACAAAGAAGGAAAAGGTATGTGAAGTATAATGTATGTAAATGGAAAAAAAAATAATATTGTTTGTTTTCTTTTCTGAAAACATATGTTTGCTTATGACTTGCGTGATAATTTAGTAAAGGTGTTTAAAAAAAACAATGTTAGGTAGGAGAGAGAGTTTCCAAACATTGGCTACAATATACAAGAAAATTCCTGCTCTGCTGATAGGCAGGTTTTAGATGGCATGAGATAAGCAGATCAAGAACAAGCTCCAAGACCCAAGTGCCGAAAGTTTAATATAATAGCAAATAAGGCCAGCGTGAGATGCATCATAAACAGAAGTCTTACCATTTAAGATAAAGAAAACAGCCAAATTAACTGACAATAACAATGATGTTGCCAGGATGGATTTCCAATAAATCTTCTAGTAAGTTGGTGATTTGTTGAAATGGTTAAACTAGAAAATGAAATTGTGGCAGCAAAGAAGAATGAGCCACAAAGCAGCCGAGGAATAATGAGTGATTCCAAAATGCATACTTAACGAAAAGCAGATGAAAACTAACATGCGCATCTGCAAATGTGACAAAGTTTGAGGCCTGCAGTTTCAGAGGCAGTCTCTGCATAAGGGTGGGGGTGTACATCTAACTTCAGTAACACAATGTCGAGAGTGTTGAGTACCTGTTCCCCATACCAGCGTTAAATCAGGCTATATGACATTTAAAAGAAGGTACAACCATTAAAGCAAAAGCTGAAGCTGAAAAGATCTGATGTCCTTCCATAGCAATCTGCAGAAGCTGGCAGATTACTGGCCAGAGCAGAAAGGATGCTCTGATATCTGCACATTTGCAACAACCAGCTAGCCCTGGAATGATAATTTTGAGTCCATTTAAGGAAAACCTTAATCGCTACCTAGTTTAGAAAAGGTAACTATAAACCTACAACTGGTCCTAGCAACCAGGAAATGACAGTGATCTGGGAAAATTCATGACTAGTATGTATACCCAGTCTTCTGGTTGTCTTAATCTATTCCTCCTCTATATATTTCAGTGCAAAATTCCAAGGTCGAATGCTAAGCCAATATTCATTTTAATCAAGTGAATCAACTCTGCAGTGGAATAGGGACTGGAAATAAAGTCAAGCTACAGCTGTAACAGTTTTCTATTATTTTTGAATGTCCCCTTTAACATCACAGGTAGTGATGTACAATATTCTCTTAAATAACTACATAAAGGTAAAGATAATGCCTCTGTTATCAATTTGTGCCGTCATCCTGCGTTCTTTCAGTTTGGCTACCCTAGTACTAAAGCAGTCACTGTACAATAGAAGGTTGGCTGGATCAGACACCATCCATCAGCAAAACATTAAAGCAATCCATCAAAATCAGTGTTTAAAGTTAAAGCAGCAACTCCAAGAAAAAGTGCTGAGTTCACACAGTGCAGTGCTCTTACAAGCAGAACAGGTAACTTTCTGACTATACTCGAGTGGAATATCATCTAAATGACTAGTTCAGAAATGGAAAGAATTTTTCCCATTTGCTTGGAAAGTCAGCCTTTTAACAAGAAATTTGTGAAAGAGGGGCTACTTTACAAAAAAAATTAAACGCCGAGTATGCTACTTCTACGGCCTTGATATCTTACATTAGTAATGCAACAGAAATGCATACAGGTTATATCAAAGCACATTAATGCAATATACGCTGGGCATCACTAGAAAAAAATGCAAGGACTCTAACAATTCAATCTGCCCTCAATAATCTTCAGTGGTGAGCATAGTATTTTGAAATATGATCACCGGATTAAGTAGTTTTTCCTGCACTAAACTTGTTAGCCATAAATTAATGCAAGGCATTTATAAAGCCTAACTACTAAAAAAGCATATATCCAAACAGTCTACTTCATATGTCCTATGTTCATAGGTAGGTACTTGGCTATCGGCCCAAGGGCCTAAGTAAGCCTAGCCAACAAGGTTCCCTGGCTTACGCCACCCAAGAAAGTTAATTTCCTGTGCCCCTGTCAAGCAGAGCCACAGAAGCAATCCCTGGGGTGTATTTCCTATTTCCCATCCACTCATCAAGATTTTTCTTGAAGAGTGCCACTGAGGAACTTTGCTTCACATAAATGGATAGCTTGTTCCAGAGTACAGGAAGTCTCTGGGACAGGAATCTATCCCTCCAGCATGTCCTGTTTATTGTGGTGACAAGATTTAGATCCCTAGAGCATGTAGCTCAGAGGGATTGGGATTTCTTTAGGTGTAGCATGTCCAACAACTCTGGGTTTAATATAGCTTTATATGTTAGGCAGAGATCTCCTTCGAGTAGGCAATATGCTACAGAGTAAAGCTGGAGTGTTTTGAGATTGTTAGTGTAGGACATCTGTTTGAGGCCAGTAATCCTCGTTGTGAGGTACTTCTGCGGCCTTTCCAGCTGCTGTAGATGTCTTGTGAGGTACATTCCAAAAGGGGAGCTGTACTCTATAATGGGTCTAATGAGTGCCAACTAGAGGGGGAACAATGACCTCTTACTTCCTAGATGACAACCCTTTTGTGATGAGATGTGCCACATTGAAGGATTTCCTGACTACTGTGGCAAAGTAATTATTAAAGGAAAGACTACTGTCCACCTGGGTCCCAAGGTCTCTTATCACACATTCGGCGTTAAGTAGACTGCCGTTTATGTGGTAGTTCATGGGTACAGAGTTTTTACCAAAGGGGATGACAATGCACTTTTTGGCACTGAGTTTGAGGCCATGCCTCTGACACCAGGCACCTGTCTCAGTGAGGCCCTTCTGTAGGATGTCCACGTCATTTGGGGACTCGACTATGGCTCCTAGTTTGCAGCCCTCTGCGAACTTCGTTAGCCAGAGGCCTTCTGTGTTAGCCTGTACTTCAGAGAGGTAGATACCAAACAGGAGAGGTCCCAGGACTGAACCCTGTGGTACTCCACTTGTCACTGGTTTGAAGTCAGATTTGGAGTCTGCAACTTTTACAGTGTGGGTTCTGTCAGTGAGCCAGTTGGCAACCCATATTGTGATGTAGGGATTTATACATAGTTTAGTGAGTTTAGCTATAATTCCAGAATGGGGGATGGTGTTGAAAGCCTTGGCGAGGTCAAGATAGGTTGTGTGAACCACCTACCCTCATCTATGGCTTTGGTGACTGCCTCAAAGAAGATGATCAGGTTCAGAAGGCATGATCTGCCTTTCACAAACCCAAACTGGGTGGGGTCCAGAGTTTGGAGGTTACCAATGTCTTTGTTTATGAGTTCCATGATGATAAGTTCCATTGCTTTGCAGACCAGGCTCATCAGGCTAATAGGGTGATAGCTCCTAGGATCAGTGGTGTCTCCCCTTTTGTGGAGTGGGATAACTGTTGCTGTGCACCATTCAGTGGGGACAAAGCCTGACGTGGGACTATGATTGAACATGGTGCTTAGGTGGGGAACCAGTTCATTCTGAAGTTCATGTAAAATGCAGCCTGGGATGTTATCCAGTCCCATGGATGCTGTGTTTTTGGTTTTAGAGTGTGCAGCTTTTACCTGCATAGATGTGATTGCAGTTACAGCAAATATCATAAATATTACAGCTATGCTTCAAGCAAATAAACAACAAACTACAGTTTTAAAATGGTAAAACAGAGTGCCATATGAACAGCAAAGAACTTTCTGACACTAAAGCACACAGCTGCATTAATTTTCCTCTGCAGTGACATGGCTATTCTAGTTACTCTTTTACATCTTTATTTTCAGTTTCTGAGGTTAAAAGCTGGAAAAACACAAATCGTTAGAGGAAATATAAGGTACTGAATATCTTCCTAAATGAAAGAAATGTAAAATCACCTTCCATCGTGGCTTACAGTCTCTTGGTTTCCAGTGACCACCAGGCTCAATATAAGGACCCTTGGAGAGGAAATTACGAATTTCATCTAAGCTGATTTCACTCATGTTGACATCAATGACGCCTTCTAAATAAAGCAGAAAAAGTTCAGGTGAATAGTACACAAATTAAGCAGACTTCTAAAATCCCTTAGTTACTGTTACAGACACTAACCTACAAGTATAAAGGAACAGGTCCCTTATCAGATTATCGAAGTTTCAAAACTTCAAACATCATATGGCTGAGACCATATGACTGAAGTTCTGAAACTTCGAAAATAAAAAAAATAAATAAAACAATAAAAACATCATATATTTTTTAATTTTTGCAGGGGGGGGGGGGCTCCACATCTCCTGCTAAATTATATATACCAACTCAGAGATTGCACTACAGTGAGGAAAACAGTAAATTTCCTGTTCCCGACTGTATGTCAATCTCTATTCAAAATGTTCAAATTTTCAAAACTTTGATCATATGGTCACAGCTGTATGATATGTTTTGAAACTTTAATAATCTGATAGGGACACACACGAACACACATGCTGACATTTATTATGATGTAATAAACATGGACAATGCCATGTATCATTTCATATTTTAACCCTTTCACATTGTCCGCTGCTTTTATGTGAAGCAGTAACTCACTATATAAGCTCACTACCCTCTCAGAAAGCAAACCTACTGTGGCTGTTTGAACTACATACATTAACTGTTCCCATTCTAGTGTATCTTTGTTCTCAGTATGTGAATGTCACAAACAATGCAGACATCTGAACAAACAATAACAAGCACGGGCTTTTAACAGCAGCACCACATTCCCAAGCTTTCTGCAACTTACTGAGCACAAAACTAGGCACCTTAGCCTATCACTGTTCTCAGCACTCATTAGACATGTTAATTTTCTCATTAAAGTTTTGTGCAGCCTGTTCTGGCTTACCTTCCTCTTAAATAAGCACATTAAGCATACATTTAATTATAGGTACAGTCCTGGAATGACAACTGCATGTAACAAACTCCATGAATTTAGAGCTTCTATTATCTAAATCATTTACTTATTTACTTGTGAAATGGGTCACTAGACGGACTAAAAATGGGCCTTCTTCTGAGTACAACTTTGGTCATAGGCAAAGACAAACAGAAAATATAAATATTACATACAATTAAAAGGAAATTAGAAGAGTTGTTGTTGCGTCTTTTGGCTTTTCCCGGTTAGGGGTCGCCACAGCAGAACTCGGTCCGCTAATGATTGGCATTAGATTTTTACGTGCCGAGTTGCCAGCCCTGACGCACAACCTTCAACAAAGGTATTCTCATTCACGCATGCCTCCACACAGAAGACGCTCTAGCTGAGAATCGAACAGGACAACATCTTACTGTGAGGCGACAACGCTACCAATTAGAAGAATAATAAATACAAAATGTTTAAGAGCAAACAGCAACACCAACACTATGACAAACCTGGTTGTATCTACATGTTCTAAAAAGATCAACAACAAAGTAATACCTACCGGGAAAAAAAATCTATAGCTCAAATGTTATTGCTGTTGAATCTTAAATCTTAAGGTAGTCATTCAAATAAATGTAAATCAGAGTATATGGCCTAATGATGTGCTACATTAGACAAATACACAGCACAATAACACATTGTTATAAACTTCTTCCATATCAAATGCTTACACGTGTATACTTCTAACAAGTTCGGAATCAAAATGTTTAACACAGTACTTATTAACACATCTGGCAATATTCTTGTCTAGAACACTGTACTTGTGTGACCTCATTTTCACAAGAAGTTCAGAGAAGGAAAACAAAATGTTGCAAAATCTTTGTTATAAGCTACATCACATTTAAACACTTAATCTCATAAAAGAAATCCATACAGTCCAAGTTAATAGCATACACATATATAACATACACACACACAGAGAAAGAGCTGTATGTAAACAATACACACAGTGTTTAAGCCAAACTGCTCCGCCATCAAAATCTATGTTTATCTATGATGTATATGCAAACTGCTTTTATGACAACTATCAAATTAATTCTACAGCTCTTCAAAATACAAATGCAGAATATGTCAACAGCCTGGTTAGGACACTGTCAGAAAAATACTGCCAAATTAATGACAGCTCTTTATAATTCAGAACAAGACTTAACCACTGTTCATTTTAGTATGAACAGGGCATACTTAAGAAATATCTCTGGTGTAACTCTTCATGCATTTTCCATACTATCAAACAACCAAACTTTGTCTCTTCTTTTATCAAGATATCTATTATGTTTATCCTTCTATTATTAAATAAGCTTCTTATGCCACAGTGTCTGAATAATCCACAAACCCTCGTATCTAGACAGGAAGGGCGTAATTCTCTTTTCTCCCATTAACAGATGAGAAAAAATGCAGACTAAGGACATTTTTTAAATAAAACTGATAATGTCCTAATGTCCTGTTTTTTTTCCCTACAACTTTTAACATATGACTACACCCTGCACCTGCTGCCCCTAAAACCCAAACAACCTTAGATACAAAGCTTCAGACAGGGTTATCTATCAACTTTACAGATCTGTTCAATGCCTTTCACTCTTCCAGACAAGTACAATGGCTTTTATTCTCCCTATCACATGGGACTTCCCCAGTTTTAATTGTGTAATTAAGAATATTAGCCAGCACTGATTACTAGTGTTGATCCTACTGTGGTACCCTACTTTACAAGGACTTGGTATAAGCAGTCCCTTGCCTCCATTTGTTAAACGATAAAGGACCTGATCCACTTGATCACTGATCCATGTTACACTGGTATACAAATGCCATTTGTCCTTCAAGAAATTAATCCATACAACTGGCAAGCAATTAAATTTCTAATACCTCACATGGAACTTGTACTTCATCTGGGGTCTGTATTACATTGTCGAACTTCAAAATGTTTGAACGATGTACTATCGAACCCAAATGTCTGAAACACAAAAATAGCGAGCACACAGAACAGCGATTTTTTTCCCAGGGAAAAAAAATCGCTGTTCCCTAACAAAAACAAAAAAAATCTGCAACCTTAAACTTAAACTAAAGTGGGGGGCTTCGCCCCCCCCCAACACCCCCCTACTTAAATATACCAACTCCGAGATCGCACCACAGTGGAGGGGAAATAGCAAAGCCCTGAAAATGGCCCACCTATTTTTTTCCCCTGGGAAAAAAAAAATCGATGTGCCATGGCTTCGCTATTTTCATGTTTCGGACATTTGGGTTCGATATTACATCGTTCAAACGTTTTGCAGTTTGACGATGTAATATAGACCCCTTCATCTAAAGTGCTTATGCAAGTAAATATGCTTTTCTGCTGTCCCTTCCAACATTACAATATTAGTGCTACTTATTTTCTTTTTCTTTTTTTTCTAGGTTTCTGCAAGACCTACAATGCAGGAACTGATACCAGTCAGCTTTCCTAAATACATACCATTCTTCGCTCTCTTTTCTTGAGCTCGGTAGTTTCATTACTGTATGGGACACAGTAAGGGCAAAAAATATCTGACATTTTAACGAAAAACAGACAAAAGAAAAAAAATAAAATAAAGGCCACAACCAGCAAATCAGAAAATGTCATTACTAACAAAAAGAACAATCCCAGAAAAATAAATAAGATTAAACAAACTAAAACAAAATTAAACTATAAAACTAAGATATCCTAGCATAACCTTCAAGACACTACTAACTGCCTGACATGACCTCTATTATGGAATAGCTCAAGCAGCCACATTTTATTTAAACTCTCTTCTCTCCATCACTAGGAAAATACTTTAAAAGCTCCAAAAATATAGAATTTGTGAAAGCAGACTAGTGTTACTACGAGAGTGACAGAATCAAGTAAGAGAACATCACTAGTTAAAGAAGAGAGGTCCAAATCAATAGCCGTGGTAGTAAGCTTGATTCCCAGTATGGTTCAGTCTATGGATACCGCAAGTGTGTCTCAGCAGGCTGATTCTGGGAGGGAATAAAAGGATTTCCCTGAAATTGATATATGCAGACTTGCAAATGGTGAACAACAGAATAGACAGTATGATTTTCATTTTGAGGAATAAACATTGGCAGTGCTATTAAAGCATAAGGAGACAGAAAAGACCTTAAAGCTGCACTCTGGCACACTGCAAAAGCTAGAAGTTGAAAATACAGAGTTTAAAGAGCAAGCAGCTACACTGGAAGTTCAGTTAGAGTATGCAAAAAAAAAAAGAACTCGTACATCAGGAAAACTAAACTAGGTGAAAAAATATCTGCTTTAATCGAATACCTGAAAAAGTAGAGACAGATAAAGAAGAACAGTCTGTATGCAGCTTGTTGCAGTGGTCATGTATGGAGGAAAATGAAATTTGAACTGACAAAATGCACTGTACGTACTTACAAATGAGACCCTTTTTGGTACACTTTGAGGCTTATTCAATTAAAGGTCATAATGCGCTGTCTTTATACCTACTATCAGGCAACACGGCTAAAGTTGAGAAAAATTACTTAAAATCACTGGACTGATGATTGTCCTGCTAGGAACCAAATCATTCATGGCTGCTGATGAAGCCCCTTGGCAGCACTGAATGATTACCAGTTGGCAAACAAGGAAATACAGAGACAAGATGATCACATATGTTAGCTGTTCTGGCAATTATTGCAGAAGATTAAGGGACTAAGTTGTTAATTAGCTGCAACTTGAAGCCAAGAGTATAAGGTTGGATTCCTCCCACCTCCATTTGCCTATTGTGCGATTCTGAGCAAGTAACTCTGAAAAGGGACACTTGTGTCCAGTGGGCTTACCCAGTTACAAATGTATAAAATAAAAATAAGAAAATCTGAAAAAATATATACAAATGAAAAGGGGGTAGGAAAGAGTACCTATCAGAGGAAAACAACTGAACAAAGTAATATTGGACAAATTCCCTCTCTTTAAGGTACCAATGACAGCCAAGCAGAAAACAGCATTTGCTATACATAAAATCAGCAAAATAAAGCACTACATATCTTTGAAGGCATATTATTATTTTTTATTTTATTTTATTTCCAGTTTGGTTACCGGGAAAGTCCACTGGGCCAACATGACCCGTTTTCAGTGGAGGCCCGGGGAGAAAAGCCCCAAGAAAGCATTGTACAAATTCAGTTACAATAAAATACAGGAGTATACAAGATAAAATTGTAAAGAAAGTTAAAAAATAAGAATATTCACAAGCATAGTTAGCAGAATTCATAGAGAGAGAGGTTAAGGGTTATACAGTTTCCTTTGAGCAATAGCACTGAAGTGTTGAGTATTTGAAGAGAAAGGGAAGAAATGCAGAATGAATAAAGATCTGTGTGCTAGTATTAACAGATGATGCATTACAGTAATGGAGTTAAGTACAACTGATGTTTCCCCTGATGTAAAACTCAGAGTCAGAAGGAATAGACAGTGGCACTGACAGTGGAATGGGAGGTGTAAAGTTGCACTACAAGAAATATTACTCTGATTGCACTGCAAGTGAGACTGTGCAAGGTGTAAGAGCGATGCTTTCCTGTTGTTGTTAGAAGTGAAGTGAACACCACAAAATATGAAATGGCGCTTGATAGGAAATACTTTGCACAAAAAAGGTAGGCAAAAGGATACATTCATTAAAGCATTGTAAACTAAAAGAGCAGACAGAGAAGAAATAGATGACAGTAACTGCAATAGTTAGAGGATGCATACCTGAAAATGTTAAAGATTTAATAAAGAACTACAAGCAGAAACAGCAACTGTATTTTCTAAAATAACATTGTTTAACTGAGTTAAGATAACAAGTAGTATAATGTGGAAACCAAAGTGAAACATAGACGCAAATAATTTATTAAAGTAAAAAGGAAGAGTAAAAAAAAGACACAACGGAGTTAACAACAAACTGCAGGGTGAATTGAATAGCTTTCTGGTACCTCGGCTTCTGAGGAATAATTAATAACACTACCACACCATTAATATACAACATTTTCAATTGAATAATCAAACAGTCCAACATGGTGAGTGGGGCATGTGTGTGTCACACCATGGAATCTCAGATGACAAGAGTATTAAGTAAAATATATACTTGCCTTCTGGGCTTTACTCTTGGGAAACTATTGGGTGTAGACTTAAGCGAGATGTTTGCTGTTGCTTTTGGTGTGTACTTTAGTGACTGCTGAGGAGCAGTGTTGTCATGTGGTGGCTTTTGACGTCATTGAAATTTGGGAACATTTCTTTAAAGCACAATCAGCCCAAGACAATATGCATGTGTCAAGACAATATGTGTATATGGTGAGCAGTGTGTGTGAGGGATTCAGGCTGGGTACTCCTGACAACCTCGGTTGTATGACAGATTTTTGTCTAAAAGGAAGATGCGTATTTACAACTCTAACATATCATGTTATTTTCTTTAACAATTAACTGGTTGTCTGAGAACATTAGACAATTGATACATTGCCTTAGGATGCCCAAATCTACCAAGATGGCCAAAGAGACATTTGGAAATTGCACATACATGTTGTCCGGTCCTGTAATAGGGTTAGCTATTTAGGATTAAGGACTGGGTTTTAACAGGGGTCTCCTAGGGTAGTTTTTGGGGTTAAAGGCAAGATGTTATATAATGCTAGGATATGGCAGCACTATTAGATGTGCATGTTAACCGATCTAAGCTTACTTCTGCACAATGCCATGCTGTTTAACACGTTTCAGATCTAATCCTAACTTTATATGGAAATCTTAGTGTCTAGGCATTTGCTACTATACAAGACACAGCTAAACACTGCTGCCCATTGGGCAGCTCCATATAAACTTGCCTGATTTACAGCAGAGAAAAAAAGCTTGAAAACTGACTCCTGTGCCCTCTTGCCAATAAACTGCCACACTAAGCTTCCTGAAGTGCTTCCCAACTCAGAGAGACCAGATAAATATATTCTGCCACAAAATGAATGATCCTGGAATTAAAATGTAAAAGCACAACAAAAGCAACTTTCAAGTGCATATTAAACAACTACCACCAAACAAATAAGTCCCTGGATAATTTGCCCTTCTGCAAGGACATTTGGAGGTACACAGAACTAGAAAAGCCAAGCTTTAAAAATGCTCAAAACAGTAGTGATCACTGTATAAAGCAAGTACAAGTGCAGTAAATAAAGAACATTCTTATTTTAGCTTAGTAGGCTCTGGAAGCAGCTGAAACACTGGAAATGTATTGCAGGGTGCTCTGTAAGTGAATGAGGAGCCTTGTAAACTTGTCTGATTAACTGTAGAGATACAACCTTGTAAACTGACTCCTGTGCCCTCTAGCCAATAAACCACCACAGTGAGCTTACTGCAGTGCTTCAAACTCAGAGAGACCAGGTAAACACCTTCTGCAGCAAGATGAAGAATCCTGGAATTTCTTACTGTAAAAGCATGTCAAAAGTAGCTCTTTAATGCAGGCTAAACAACAAACAACTAAGTCCCTGGCTAATCTGCCCTTCTGCAAGAAGATATGGAGGCACACAAAACTAAAAAAAAGCCAACCAACAGAGAAATTACTATTTTTGCCACAAAATTAAAAAAAATGATCAAAAACAGCAGTTATCACTGTATAAAGCAACTGCAAGGACAGTAAATCAAGAAAATATTCTTATCTTAGCTTGGATGACTCCGTATGCTGTTGAAACACTGAAACTGCATTGCAGAGTTCTTTGTCAGTGGACAGAAGACTTCTACATAACCTTTACAATAACAGGAGACACAGATTTTTTAATTACTTTGATGAGAAACTTTATAATAAAATGTTCCACACTCTTTGATGCCACCTCTGATACAGTAGAGGAGACATAGTGGAGTATATGTATTTTTTCCCTCTTTTTAAAAGGTTCAACAACAGATTTTATTTTTGTGGGTTTCAAGGTTGCAGAAACAGATGGTCACAAAGCCAACAATATGTTGGTCTCAGTAGTAGTACCTTTGAAGTCCAAACCACACATGAACTGACAAGAATTTCTTGAACAAAATGTAACGCAACTTATTTTTTCAGTGACAGTGGGTGGAAGCAGAAAATTCTACAAAAATGTCATGCTTAAGAGGGGATATAGGTGTGTACTGGCTAATGGTCCTGGAGCCTTCATAAGCCTAGTCTATAAAAGTGCCCTGGCATCATGCCAACAGACATTAGCTCCCAGTGTTTCTATCCAGTACCATCACTGGAGTGATCCCCAGGGTGAACTTTCTGTTACCCATCCACTTATTGAGGTTCCTCTTGAAGACGACCAGCAATGTGCTCTTTTTGACATGTATGGGGAGCCTATTCCAGAGCATGGGCAGTCTCTGGGTGATGAGCTTGTCCCTCCAGCATGTTCTGTTGATTGAGGTAGTGAGATTAAGGTCTCTGGAGCGTGTGGTTCGAAGGGATTGGGATTTCTTTAGGTGTAGCATTTCTAACAGGGCTGGCTGAGACATGGCTTTGTAAGTCAAGCAGAGATCGCCTCCAAGTAGACGATAAAAGATGGACAATAGCTGAAGTTAATAAATAAAAATAAAAATAAACATGCTTAAGGCCTAGGATCCTCTTTGCTGAGGTACTTCTGTGGTCTCTCCAGCTGCTGCAGGTGTCTAGCAAGGTACATGTCAAATGGGGCATTATACTTGATGACTGGTCTAATGAGAGATGAGTAGAGAAAAATGATGACTACTTTCTTCTTGGATGCAAAACCCTTGGTTATGAGATGTGCCACATAGGACTTTCTGACTACAGTGGCAATGTGGTGGTCGAAGGACAGGTTGCGGTCACCCTGGGTGCCCAGATCTCTTATAACACCTTAAGTGTTCAGTGGGCACCCATCGATGTGGTAATTAGTGGGAAATGAGTTTTTACCAAAGAGAATAACAATGCATTTTTTGGCATTAAGCTTAAGGCCATGGCTCCGACACCAGTCACTGGTCTCAGCAGGGAGGCCTTTCTGTAGGATGTCTGCATCACTTGGGGAGTTAGTAATTGCTCCCAACTTGCATTCGTCTGCAAACTTGGTCAGCTAGAGTCCCTCTGTGTTGGCCTGGACTTCTGAGAAGTAGATGCCAAACAGGAGAGGACCCAGGACCTATCCCCGTGGGGTCGGCAGTCTGACTTGGAATCTGCTACTTTCACTCTGTGGGTTCTATCTGTGAGCCAATTTGCAACCCACCTGGTGATATAGGGGTTGATGCCTAGCTTGGTGAGTTTATCAATAATTCCTGAGTGATGAATGGTATCAAAGGCCTTGGCCAGATCGAGGGAGGCTGTGTGCACTGCCTTACCCTCATCCACAGCCTTGGTGATTGACTCAAGGAAGTCAACCAGGTTAAGAAGGCAGGATCTTACTTTAACAAAGCCAAAAAGCATGGGGTCTAGGGTTTGGAGATTACCTATATCCTTGTTAATCAGGTCTATGATGATGCGCTCCATAGCTTTATGTATCAGATTCATCAAGCTAATGGGGAGACCATTCCAAGGGTCTGTAGTCGTTCCCCCTTTATGGAGAGGGATGACTGTAGCAGTGCGCCATTCGGTAGGGACAAAGTCTGAGGTAAGGCTGTGGCCGAAAAGGGCGCACAGATGTGGTGCTAGTTCATTTTGTAGTTCATGTAGAACACAGTCTAGGATATTGTCAGGTCCCATGGATGCTGTATTCCTGGCCTTGGACAATGCAGCTTTTACCTGTGCTGCAGAAATGCTGGGTACTTGGCATTCTTCTGGTATTGTGATTGGTCCTTTTGGGGAGAGAGAGGGGTAAAGTTGACACTGAATCTGTCGGCCAGTATGTTGGCTCAGTATAGGAGGTACCATTGTACAGTAACTCTGGGCAAATCTGGGTATTGCCATGGAGGTTCTTGATATAGCTAAAAAAGGCTTTGTTACTGCTTTATGTGTCCGCCTACACAAGCAATGTGCTTCTTCCGGCCCTATGGAGGGATTTTCTCTCTACAAGGATACCTATGGAGTCTATGTTCCACCGTTAAAGAAGGGCAGCTGACCAGATTAGTAAACAATAGCAAAAATAAACTGACAATAAGGACAAAGCGGCACATTTCTCCAACAGAAAGACAATGAATAATTTTAAATAAAAAGTAGCAGCAACAAGGATACTTTATGAACAGTAAACTAGAAATAACTGCTGTAAAGAAGAAAAGTGAAAAGGACAAATACAGCATACAGAATTAACAGAGTACCAGACGGTACTACTAAAGACACTAAAGCAAGCCTGAGTAAACAACCAAGTAGAACATTCTTCGAAATTGCAGAAAAAAAACAGTAGAAAGAGTGGAAATAACTATGTAACTTATCAGCATACACTGTTAAAACAAGAAATAAATCACTTTCAAAATACATTTTTTGAAAAAGCAAGCTGAGCCATCAGAAGACTGCCCAAACACTTTACATGGAACCAAAGATCTGGAAAGGGACAGTGGCATGATACATCATGGGATAAGGGAGGGTAGGTTTGGATTGACAAATGTTCCCTGACAAATGCCTGCTGTCTTGGCCGTGCAAGTTGCACAGGACAGACCCACTTATCAGACCACACCATTAGTAATTTGTAATAAGCCATAAGAAATGTGAACATTACATTGCAAATGCAGTACAGCATTTATGATGCATGGCAAACTTTAAAAGTAACACATTAATGGTGCTTTTAACAGCAACCACCGCAGACATTTTTTTTGTGTGTTGTGATCATAAGGCACAGACTTGGCATACATGCAGGAATACTCACATCCCCATTCTGATGCATGAAGACCCACTTCTGGGGCATTGAAACTATGTATTCCTTTGCTTTAGGATCTGACATGTTTAAAAGAAGCCTGAAACAAGACAGCATTCAGCTCCAGACTGACTTTACACAGGGTAACCAGACCCCAGCTCAATAAATGGATGAGGTACACATAAGAGCTGGTTTGGGAAGAGGAGGAGCGATAAAGCAGGTGGCTGCTTACCTCGCCAAATGGGGTACAGCAAGGGATCATGATAGGTATACAGCATTGGTCCAGTAATTTCAAATTTATTCTGGGAATGTTTAACATCTGGACCAATGCAGGTTCTAATGATGTTGCCATAGTCACTGAAGTACAGAAGGTACAGAAAAAATGGACTTCAAATGCCCATTTTTTTATTGAGTCAGTAAAGATAAATTGCCATCCTCAAAGACACTAAAAGTAGGTACAGTAGTACCAAAATCTAAACAGGACAATTTTTTTTTCTACTGAGAGATTCAGTCTTTCGTTTGTTAATTATTTAACTTTCTCTGGTTAAACTGCCTCTACTATATATATTTTTGTTTGATTTCTTTTTCAAGAACTAGAAAAGTTGTCAGCAAACTTTATAAAGCTTTTAGCTTATTTAAATTTGCTGCAATGTCCTCAATCTTCTACATGACATTCTGGGGGCTAGACAGACTAGAATGAACATCCTCGAGACTGTCATCTTTAATCACATTTATCAACTTGTTTCCATCAATGAATTCTGAAGAAATCAGTAAAGAAACTTAAATCGATACAGGTGAAGAAGTGAAACTTGAACACTTAAAAAAATGATTCCTTTTTAGGAGAAAGTGAAAACTAAACACTTAAAAAAATGATTCCTTCTAAGGAGGAAATAGCTATTACACATCAATAAATTTTTCTGGGTACATCAGGCATGTGACACTCAGAATGGTGAGAGCAACTGAAGAAAAAACAGAACCTGAAATGTGTAAATGAGCCTCATGGCTACCAACATCATTAACTAGCCAGTGTGACACTTGTACTGGTTAACCACAGTGGGACAAAGCACTAATTTTAGAACTTCTTGCCAGAAGATGAACATGGTGATTAAACTTGAGAAAGTTCACAGATTCGAATGTCAACCTTAAGACCTAATGACCTTCAAGAAACATGACTGTCAAACTCGTGTTGATCTTTTTCTACATGCCATGTACGTAACAATACCAATATTATTTTTCAAGAGCATTAATGACGGTCTCCTCCTGGAGGTAAGGGAGAGCTTATCCTACAATCTTGGAACACATTATGTAATTTATCTGAGACTCTTTTCTGTATTATGATTACTGTTTTTAGTATTAGGTTTACAGTTCTGATACTACCTATCACAGCAGTGCATTCCAGGTGCAGACTTTCAAAAAACCTGGATCAGACATTGACTTCTGACCAGGCAAAGGTTACCTCCATGTAATTAAAAAAAAAAAAAAACAGAAAATAACAGTTTTCTAAGACTACTATTGTTCTTGTAAATCAACTCAAGATGTTTTTTTTTTTAATTGGACTACATAATTCACTAAATCAGTAAAATGTTTTATTTAGATGATAAATTAGAAATTCTACTTTGATGAATTGTTTTCTTCGTTTTGGGAATTTTCTGGATATATTGTGTATATATATATATATATATATATATATATTTTTTTTTTTTTTATTACTGAATTTAGAATTTAATATTAATATTTAATTACTATTCAATTAATCATTACATTTGCAATTTTATGGAAACCTTAATAAAATATTTTCAGCAAAAATAACACTTCTAGTAAGGAATCACTGTACCTTTTTCAATTTCTTTCAAGCTCAACAGCTACAAAATGCAGCATTGTATTTAACAGAGGGATTAATCAGTGAGGTACAAAACTAACAATTCTGAAAGAAGCAACCCCCAGCAGACTGATTTATGGGACACCACTAGTAGCCTGCAGTGGGACAGACAGGCAACTCCTACCATGTCTTGCAGTACTCACTGAATTATGTATGTATTGACATTTAATACCATTGGTTTGTCAATTTTCCCACATATGGAATAGTACTGAATGTGTTAAAAAGTCCAAAATGAGAAATATGCATTATCAGCCTTTGATCAAATACAACTGTAACCTACTTAAAGAGTGCCACAAGATTGAAAAGGCAAGATTTCCTATCAACAAACACAATATTCCATATCAAATGAAGTGGATCCGTTATGAGTTTACTATCAAAATTTAGACTGCATACTGCCATTCTGTAGTATTATCAAATGAAATACGCAAAAACCAGAATGCCAAAATGTCACATCTCCAAAGAAAAACACCAAACTTCGACATTCACTTCTGGTTTCCGACCTAGAAACAAGAGCTACCATGGGTTGAGAGGGGGCAAGATTTATCATTCCAGAATATCGACGTTTGCAGCATTCGGAGTTTGGGTTCGGCGATGTGCACTTGAAATTTTCAAAGTAAGCCCAATTATGCAATTCAGGATAAACTTTAGGATTTACTCCAGAATTTTACAATGAATACTAATCAGACTGATAGGTTTAAAATTGTTTGGCTATTAGCTTACCAAGGAAACTACCTGAAATGTCAGGACATGTTACAGTGAGTTGCAAAACACAGAGACTGAATGGCCAAAAGAACAGACTTGGACCAAGTCTGAGATATCGTTTCCCAGAATTTTCCCTTTTCCTCAAGGTATGGTGATCTCGTAGTTGGTATATATAAGTATAAGGGTTTGGGGGTGCAGCCCTCCCTTTGAAAAAAGAAGTTTTAAGAAGAGGAAAGATTTTCAAGATTCTCTCTTCTCTGGGTTTTCGGTATTTCTTTTTCTGCTTTATGGCACTTGGCACTTCAAGTGCCAACATTTCAATAGGGCGCCAGTTACCAACCTTTATGAACTCGTGCCACTAGATAGATGCATACTAGGCTAACAATCAAAGGGGTCTTTATAAGCCCAGACATGCAACCTAAATGTATCCCACAAGTTATTGTACCTTTGAGGTTATGTTAAGAGGTGTATGTTACTTAGGGCATAATCTAATGGCTGCTTCTGCCCATCAGAAAAAAGGGGTTCAGAGAAGGGGTGAATTTGCAACTTCGCATCCACTGGTCCAAGTTACAACTGGATAGGGTCATGGAAAGGGTCTGCTTCACATGGATGGGTAACCTATTCCAGAGAATCAAGCCGTAGCTCCACAGCTGTGATAAACTCTCTTTCACTGTATTTAAGTATGTCAACCTTTCGGTCCAAATATATGTAACAAATTTCACCAAAAAAATGATTTTCATGAGACCGTTCGGTCCTGTTTTATTAAAAAAAACAATTAAAAGCTCAACATGTGAGCATGTATAGAACTCAAAAATGGTGGTTGCGATTTTAGTTTAAACCAAGAATTGTCGCCAAAGAAAGCAGCATAGAGGTATAAGCTGCAAAGTTCTCAGCTGCTGTTAGTGCTCTGTAAAAAGTCAATTAACAATAGCTGTTTAAAGTATCGGCCATGTTTGCAAAGGCTAAATACAATAGAAATGCCTTACTTTACGTGTTCCTATAGTTGTTTGACTAGTTCAGCTGCTTGTAAACTCCAAGGCAGCTTAAGATATCTTGCAAGCCACAAATTCTACGTTAGTTGTTATACTTCCCCGTAGGTCATTTGCTGAAGTTGCATTTATGCAGGCAAGGCTTCCACGACTCTTAAGGCTAAACGCAACTGAATGCCTTACTTCCGTAGATACAGGGATATTGCTATAAGTAGTATGAGCTAATTCAGCTTCTTTTAAGTCCCAAATAACACGATAAGCGCTTTCGGTATCACCTTCCTCAGATCATATAAAATAGGGACGCCATCTTTTCCTTTTAATACAACATTCATCCAATAAGCTTTCAAATGTTAAATGGCGCCTTTTGTTCAAAGAAGACAACAGGCAATGATTTCATTGCTAATGTGACACACCTTCTCTTCGTATAATGCTATACCTCCTGATATTTAAATGAACTTAAAGGTAACAACCAATGACTTTGCTGATAGTATGACACAACTCCTCTTTACCTAATACTAGGTTCTCCTAGTATTTAAAATAGGTTTTAAAGGTACGACAGCATTCAAGCCTGGGGGCAATCTGCTCGTAAATTAATAATCCACCTTGCTTCACATAATTCAGTATTATTAATAATATCTCCTCGCTTGATGTTATTATGAATCTGCTCAATAGCTTTAAAGTAAAAGCTACGGTTTGGAAAGTTCTTAATGTGTACTGCTAGTGCATTATGCACCTCCACCTTCCATACATCATCCAAATGCCGCAAAATCCTTTTCTTAAAAACCTGATTAGTTTTGCCAACATAAAAAGAAGTGCAATTTCTGCAAGTTGCCAAATAGACTATATTTTTAGAAGTGCAAGTCATTTTACATTTGAATACATATTCTCTATCTGTATTTGGATGTCTGAAAGTATTATTTTTATGTATATGTTAAGTATGAACAGTCTCTTGTTCGGGATATCCACATCTTATTAGACGTTCTTTCAAATCAATTGTTTCCTGTTCAATAACCTCCTTCCTTGAACATCTCTTGGTAATCCTCGATATTTCATTTTTCATTATATTTTTGGTGACATGTCTCGGATGCATGCGATTCCTATGGAGGTAGTGATTTCTCCAAGTTTTCTTTCTAAACAGAGATGTTTCTAGATCACCTTCATCATTTTTACTTATACAAACATCTAGAAAACTAATCTGATGTCGTGAGTGCTCACTTGTCAACTTCAAAAATGTAGTAGTTCCATTCAGATGTTGCACAAACTGTTCAAATTGTATCTCACTGCCTTCCCATAATAGAAACAAATCATCTACGAAACAGCCAAAACATTTTACACAATGAAGCCATGGATTCATAGAACTGAGAATATGGATTCTCTCCCAATCAGATAGAACAATGTTAGCATAACTGTTAGCGCAGGGGGTGCCCATGGTCACCCCCCATCGCTGCCAGTAAATGCCTTGACCATATGTAAAAAAGTTGGTTTCTAGCACCATTTCCAATAAAGAGCAAATTAAGTTTGCCTTTTTATGATTATTACTCGCTCCAATAACTTTTCGTACTGTTTCCAATCCATGTACATTTGGTATAGAGGTAAATAAGCTTGTGACATCCATTGTTGCCAACAGCAAGTTGCTTTTATCTGAGGTTGTTTGCATGGCTACATTCAATTTCCTCAGAAAATCATCAGAATCTTGTGGTACAGTAGGTATGGTCGCTAATAAAGCTTTCAGTTCCTTTTCAACAAAAAGAGACATTGTCTCTGTAATCCAGCCTTCTTTCTTGTGGAGAGACATTATGAAAATGTTTAGTATCTTTACCTTCTCTTATCTTCTCTACTTCGTCACTGCACATCCGAACAAATAGGTCAAGGGCTGGATGATTTGTCGGAACAAATGTACTGGGTTTTTTTAGTGCCTTACAATCTTGCTTCACATTTCCAAACATATTTTTTAAAGATACATTACGTGCAAAACATTTTAAATCTAGGACAAATTCACTGAGATCTGACTTAAAAGATGGTATAAAGTTCAGACCTTTTTCTAGGACACTCAATTCTTCTTTAGTCAAGGTGTGATTCATATTCCACTTACACAGCATTTACCGGTTTTCTGAAACAGAGTCAACACAGGAATCCTCGGACCATGAGTCAAGACAGGAAAAGAAAAAAGACGATGAGTTAGATGAAAATTCTTTGGTGGTTAATTTGTCGAATCACATCTTGACTAAAGAAGAACCGAGTGTCCTAGAAAAAGGTCTGAACTTTATTTGTTCGGATGTGCAGTGACGAAGTAGAGAAGATAAGAGAAGGTAAAGATACTAAACATTTTCATAATGTCTCTCCACAAGAAAGAAAGGCTATTCTTGACTTACAACATGATGATGACATAGTGATGAAACCAGCTGATAAGGGTGGAAGCATTGTCATACTTACCTCGGAAAAATATAGAACTGGAATGGAAACCATGCTAGGAGATCAGATGACATATACACCTGTCAATCCTCAGAAACTTGACTTGCATATCAAGAAAGTTCAAGATCAGTTGTATTATATGTGAATAGAAGGCAGTATATAGACATTGAACAATATGAATTCTTTAAGAATGATTATTCCACCATTCCCTCTATTAGTGGATTACCGAAAATACATAAGAATATTAGTAATCCACCACTCTGTCCGATAGTAGCTGGTCAAGGCTGGATTACAGAGACAATGTCTCTTTTTGTTGAAAAGGAACTGAAAGCTTTATTAGCGACCATACCTACTGTACTACATGTTTCTGATGATTTTCTGAGGAAATTGAATGTAGCCATGCAGACAACCTCAGATAAGAGCAACTTGCTGTTGGCAACAATGGATGTCGCAAGCTTATTTACCTCTATACCAAATGTACATGGATTGGAAACAGTAAGAAAAGTTATTGGAGCGAGTAGTAATCATAAAAAGGCAAACTTAATTTGCTCTTTATTGGAAATGGTGCTAGGAACCAACTTTTTTACATATGGTCAAGGCATTTACTGGCAGCAATATGGGGTGGCCATGGGCACCCCCTGCGCTAACAGTTATGTTAACATTGTTCTATCTGATTGGGAGAGACTCCATATTCTCAGTTCTATGAATCCATGGCTTCAATGTGTAAAATTTTTTGGCCGTTTCATAGATGATTTGTTTCTATTATGGGAAGGCAGTGAGATACAATTTGAACAGTTTGTGCAACATCTGAATGGAACTACTTCATTTTTGAAGTTGACAAGTGAGCACTCACGACATCAGATTAGTTTTCTTGATGTTTGTATAAGTAAAAATGATGAAGGAGATCTAGAAACATCTCTGTTTAGAAAGAAAACTTGGAGAAATCACTACCTCCATAGGAATAGCATGCATCCGAGACATGTCACCAAAAATATAATGAAAAATGAAATATCGAGGATTACCAAGAGATGTTCAAGGAAGGAGGTTATTGAACAGGAAACAATTGATTTGAAAGAACGTCTAATAAGATGTGGATATCCCGAACAAGAGACTGTTCATACTTTAAACAATTTTCAGAGTAAACAAACGGATGAGGTCTTACTAAGTAATTCTTGTAATAATCTTCCAGTCCTTAATGAACAAGATACAAATTCACAACCAGCAAGGCCAATGTTAACATTTAGTACAGATAAACAAATCAAAGAAGTTATCTCAAACTTTTGGCCTATCTTAACTCAAGATTCTAATCTTTGTAAAATAGTGGGTGATACACCATGTTATGGTTATAAAAATAAAAAGAACATTAAAAGGCTTCTATGTACGAAGGATGGATTTGGAAAGCCATCTTTAGTGGGAAGAAGAGGGACCTTTCCATGTAGGAACTGCATGGCTTGTGGATATATACATAAAAATAATACTTTCAGACATCCAAATACAGATAGAGAATATGTATTCAAATGTAAAGTGACTTGCACTTCTAAAAATATAGTCTATTTGGCAACTTGCAGAAATTGCACTTCTTTTTATGTTGGCAAAAAGAATCAGGTTTTTAAGAAAAGGATTTTGCGGCATTTAAATGATATATGGAAAGTGGAGGTGCATAACACACTAGCAGTACACATTAAGAACTTTCCAAACCATAGCTTTTACTTTAAAGCTAATGAGCAGATTCATAATAACATCAAGCGAGGGGATATTATTAATAATACTGAATTATGTGAAGCAAGGTGGCTTATTAATTTACGTGCAGATTGCCCCCCAGGCTTGAATGCTGTCGTACCTTTAAAATCTATTTTAAATACTAGGAGACCTAGTATTAGGTAAAGAGGAGGTGTGTCATACTATCAGCAAAGTCATTGGTTGTTACCTTTAAGTTAATTTAAATATCAGGAGGTATAGCATAATACGAAGAGAAGTTGTGTCACATTAGCAGTGAAATCATTGGCTGTTGTCTTCTTTGAACAAAAGGCACCATTTTAACATTTGAAAACTTATTGGATGAATGTTGTATTAAAAGGAAAAGATGGAGTCCCTATTTTATATGATTTGAAGAAGGTGATACCGAAAGCGCTTATCGTGTTATTTGGGACTTAAAAGAAGCTGAATCAACTCATACTACTTATAGCAATATCCCTGTATCTACGGAAGTAAGGAATTCAGTTGTGTTTAGCCTTAAGAGTCTTGGAAGCCTTGCCTGCATAAATGCAACTTCAGCAAATGACCTACGGGGAAGTATAACAACGAACGTAGAATTTGTGGCTTGCAAGATATCTTAAGCCGACTTGGAGTTTACAAGCAGCTGAACTAGTCAAACAACTATAGGACCACGTAAAGCAAGGCATTTCTATTGTATTTAGCCTTCGCAAACGTGGCCGATACTTTAAACAGCTATTGTAATTGACTTTTTACAGAGCGCTAACAGCAGCTGAGAACTTTGCAGGTTATACCTCTATGCTGCTTTCTTTGGCGACAATTCTTGGTTTAAACTAAAATCGCAACCACCATTTTTGAGTTCTATACATGCTCACATGTTGAGCTTTTAATTGTTTTTTTTTAATAAAACAGGACCGAACGGTCTCTTGAAAATCATTTTTTTGGTGAAATTTGTTACATATATTTGGACTGAAAGGTTGACATATTTAAATAGAGTGAAAGAGAGTTTATAACAGCTGTGGAGCTACGGCTTGATTCTTTCATTATAGTTTTTTTCTACTAGCTGTTGCGTTAGTAGTGATTATTCCAGAGAATGGGATCTTCTGAGATACATACCTGTCTCTTTAATGTATTCTATTTAAGTCACCAGTTAAATTTAAATCCTTAAATCTAGTAGTTCTGGTGCTGTTCATTTTCCAGGTATCCAAAAGGATGATCACAGCAGGATCCAAAGACACTTTGTATGCTAGACATAAAATCACCTCTCAGCAGTCTGTAGGAAACAAGAGTTATAGATATAAGAACTCTGCAGTGATCTGCATAGGACTCTGTGTTATACCCCACATTCTTTTTGTGAGGAACCTCTGTGGACATTCCAGCTGTTGCACATGCCTGGTCAGGTACATTCAAAACGGGGTGTTAACTCAACAATGGATCTAATGAGGGTTAAATACAGTGTCACGATAACTTCCCTGGAACCAGAGGCCATGCCCTTACTTACAAGCTGAGCAACATAGAATGATTTCCTTACTACCTTGGATATATGTTAGTCAAAACCCAGGTTAATATCTGCATGAGTCCCCAAATCTCGGACTACTGTGTCAGTATTTTATCAATTACGTAGTTTCCCTGGAAGACCAACTTCCCAAAAAGTACTATTTTATATTTCCTGGCATTGAGTTTTAAGCTTTGGCACCAGTCATTGGTCTATGTTAGACCTTCATGTGAGATATTAGTATTTTGGTGGGTTTTTATCATTACTCCTAGCTTGCAATCATCTGCAAACTTAGTAAGCCAAAGGCCTTTGATATTGGCCTTGACATCTGAAAAATAGATGGCAAAGAGGAGCAGACCCAGCATAGAGCCCTGGGGGACCACACTGGTGACTGGTCAGTTTGTACAAGTGGTCTCACCAATTCTAACTTTCTGGGTCCTGTCTGTAAGCCAGCTAGCTATCCAGCTAGTTACACAGGGGTTTATGCCTAATTCCATGAGTTTATTTACAATGCCCTAGTGGGGTATTATATAAAATGCCTTAGCTAAGTCAAGGTAGGCAGTATGCACTGCTTTGCCACCGTCCACTGCCTTGGTGACCTTCTCAAATAATTCTACCATGTTCGTTAGGCGTGACCTACCTGTGATGAAACCAAACTGGGTTGGGTCCAGTGTCTGAAGATCTCTAAGGTAATTGTTAATCATTTCCATGATAATTCTTTTCATGACTTTGCATATCAGGCTACTCAGACTAATTGAAGGACACAGGGCCGGGATTTCAACACTGGCATCAATGAAATCTCCCCATTCAATCCTAGTGGAAGGTGTGCTTGTAAAAGTAGTATCCAACGTAGCTCACAACATTCTGTTATATTATTCTAATCTCCACCCAGCACATTCAGTGAAGTTAGCTCCAGCATAAAAAACATGAATGAGTGATCACTATCTTGTTCCAATACATGCTTGGCCATGGTATTAGTTACTTTCTTTTTATTTAGAACATGTATATGCTCCATGACCTTTTCTTTTAGTGTGCCATTTGTTTTGTCAACATAGAAGGCTAAGCAGACAGTACAGTCTGCATAATAAACCAGATCTTTACTCTTACAGTCAACATAAAAGTCTATCGCTATTATAAAACCAGTACTGGGTAGCAGAAATGAGGTACTTGTTAGAATATATTTACATGCTCTACAAGTGCGGCATTTAAAAGTCCCTTTTCGATCAGAGTGAACTGTAGTCTCTGCAAGTTATTCTGATAGCATAACTGTCGTTTAATGGACAGGTTGTTCCTAAAACAAAACCTAGAAGTATTGATAACCTTTCTGATCTCAGGGTCAGCTTATAAAATAGACCAATTATTTTTTAAAATATTACATACCATGTTCACATCGATCAAATAGGTGAGACAAACCCTACTCTTACGACGTGTACCAGCAGAAGTAGCATCTCCAATATTATCATTGCTGAATCTCTCAGAAAAGTAGGGTCTTCCATCACTACCCCACATACGAAGTACCTTATTCTTGCAACGTTTAATCACATGTAATTTATATCCTCAACTACAAATTAATTCTTAAGTTAAAAACTGAAACCAGGTTTTTGTCACGTAGCTTCATTATCCGCAGGACTTCTCCCTTCATAACATTTCTAGTAATATGACTAGGATACATACTGTTTCTGTGTAACAGGGGATGCAAGAATGATAACATTGGACACACTACTGCTGGTACACGTTGTAAAAATAAGGTTTGTCTCACCTATTCGAGTGATGTGAACATAGTATGCAATATGTTGAAAAAGAATTGGTCTGACTGTTAAGAGTAAAGAACTGGGTTATTATGCAGACTGCACTGTCTGCAAAGCCTTCTATGCTGGAAAAATGAATCACACGCTAAAAGAAAGGGTCATGGAGCATATAAATTATATAATTCAAGTTTTTTGTGCTGGAGCTGACTTCACCGAATGTGCAGGTGGAGATCAGAATAATATAACAGAATGCCCTGAGCTACGTTCCATACTACTTTTACAAGCATACCTTCCATCAGGTTTAAATAAGACAATTTCATTGAAGCCAGTGTTGAAATCCTGCTCCCATGTAATTAAATTACACTTTTGGGGGCTTGGGCCCACAGTGAACACTTGACTGGTTGACTCATTCATGAGTCAGCTGACTGCATGTGTTTCAATGATTGGACCATGTCAGATTTTTAAATGCTCTTCCTTTAGTGGTTTTTATATGGTCTGAAGAAGCAGAGTGAGTATCTGTGAATGCGCTTACCTTTTATTTTATGTTTTCTGTTTTATTAAAGTTTATAGTTAAGTTTCAGCGTGTTGATCGGTGTTTTATTTATTTTCTTAAGAGTATTTTATTTTGTATTACTCCGACCTTTATCGAGGGGCTTTGAGGTTTGTTTTGTTATTACTCAGACTAATTGGTCTGTAGTTCCCAAAATCACTTGACGGTCCACCCTTGTGCAGAGGGATGACCGCTGCAGTCTTACTCATGACACAAAGCCTGTGTGGAGGCTATGGCTGAACAGTGACTCCAGTAGCCCTGATAAAATCTGGCTGTTTAGGAGTCATCCTGAGATATTATCGAGGCACACTGAAGCCATTGAAGCTGTATCCTTGCCCTTAGAGGCCGCATCTAAGACCTGCTCCCTATTGATAATTGGAGGTTTTATGTTAGATGGCATTTCCTGGGGGGTGGCTGGTAAAGTTAGAGCAGAACATATTAGCCAGATTTGCTCTCTCTCTCCCAGTTCTGTGAATGTGGCTCCATTTACCAACAGTTCAGCACACTGTGTGTGCTGCCTTTGAAATTTTGGACATGGCTAAAGAAGGCCGTATGGCTGTCCTTGGCCTGGGGCGCAATCTTTACTTTAAATTTGTTTTGTTGGGCTTAATTATCCCTCACTGTTATCTATTCAATTTGATGAGAGAGTTTTTATCTTTTTTGGTGTTACAATTGCTTATTTTAGTTATGATTTTCTTTCTTAATGTCGTACAACGTGTTTAATTTGGGACTCTACCAGGGCGGTTTGTTTTTTAACACCCTTATTGCATTACCATTTCAGACATTGGCAAACAAACAGTTATAAACATAATACATCACTTTCCTGCTTTTGTACAATTATCATCAATCCAACATGACATAAATTGATCAATTCCTGTCTTCTCTTAAACTACATTACTCTTCAAAAACATTATTCTGCATGTATTGTACCCACAATTTACATTGTTTTTTAATGTAGTTTGCTCCTACCCTTTTCTAAAGAACACACTTCCATTTCTTTTATTTTCATTACAATATTCACTGCTTCAAGTACAGTTGGTTTAGACTTTGATTTCCACTTTTAGTAATTGCTTATTTGGCAGCTACCAAAATTAAAGTTAACAAGGCCTTATAATGTTTAGGTAATTCAGGTCCTGTAACCCAGCTAAAAAATAACCTCTTTAAACTCTTTTGCTCACCCAGTATTTCTGACGGAGTACTCTGTAGGGAATTTCCAAAATCTACAACAACAAAATCCACAGGTGGTGTGACCAATAATGCTCAAAGTCCCCAAAAGTAAAAACAAGTTTATTCAACACAAAAATAAAAAAGTTGGTTAAGTGCTTTCATCAAACATAACTTCATCAGAACCATGAGTTTAAAATGACCAAACATTTAAATATCTAAAATACAGTTTGGGGTTTAGGACAATTGCATTTAAGTGCCTCAGCATAAGTTGGTCTATGTGTGATGAGCTTACTGTGTGCCATGGGTGTAGCATGTGTGTTTCTAAAAAACAGACTGTTACAAGCTTTCATATGTGAAAGTTTTGCCTCCAGAGACACAGTGTGTATACATCTCTTGCAAATAGTATTTGTTTCTTTGAGAATTAAATGTCTGTCAGTGAACACTAGACAAATGTTACATTGTCTCAGTATACCTATATCCACCAAACTGGCTGATGACAGGTCCTTTAATGGGTGAACTACAAGGGTGCAGTGCACAGAGTGTTAACAGTGGGCTGACTAGGGCTGCTTTCGGGGCTAGAGACTAGACTATATAATACTAAATTCAAGGGGCAGTGTTCCTTCACAGGCAAACTAGCTGCTCTATGCTACTCAATGGACAAAGTAGTTGCTCCACACTCACCCAAGTTACTGGTGCAGTTTCAGAGGTGGTTTTAAAGGGAAAATTTGGTTTCCAGGTGTCTTTGTCTACACAGGGCACTACTAACCATCACTGCATGATAAGCAGCAGTGCACAAACATGCCAGCTTTATATAGGCAATTACAACACAGGAAACTGAAGCCCTCTGGCCAACAAAACAACTACACTTACAGTTTTATTATATGTTTCCCCAACTCATACAGACCAGACCACTACCGTCAGTAGACAGAAAATCCCAGTCCTCAATGTAAAAACACAAAAAAGACTGCTTGAGAGTGTAATGCTACCATAAAACAACTTAAACTACCTGGACAACACAATTTAAAGTACTGCAGAACTTTAAAATGGTTTTAAGTGCAAAATCAACAAATAATGCAAAAATAAACTATTTGCACTCTGAAACAGTTAACTGAAGTGCAAAACAAAATAAATATCTTAGTCTTAAAACTGAAAGGATTATTGAGATGAATTTTACAATAATACTTCTTCTCAACAGTAATTTATTGTTAAGTGTCTGATGTTAAAAATGTATTATTATCTAGCATAAATTTAAATTATGAATATTCATAGTATTTCAGATCAGTTTTACTTAGATTTTTATAAGTCAATCTGGTATATGTTTGAGTTTTTAGAGCCTGTCACTTTAAATAAGATTTAGTGATGTCACCATGTTGTATGCTATGTGATCCGAGTTGAAAGGATATTTAAACTGTTGATCTCAGCTGCTTTTTAACTGATGAAGTCTTTTAATTCTGTGGACGAAAGCGCTCATCACATTAAACTCTAAGTAAATGACAGTGGACTTGAAACTTGATTTCTTCAGGACCACAGCCGTTTGGTGCATTTCTGTAATTTGAGATTTATGACAGAGTTTCACTCTACTCTTAGGGTGAAGATAACAGTATCACCTGTTTTAACTGCAGAAAGTATAACCATGGGTGGCGGCAGAAATATCCATCTAAGAGACTGCCATCCTTAATTTGACAATATTTGCTCAAAGCTGTCTTGACTGACACAGTCAATTAATATTTGGGCACATTATTTTCTTGTGGCCTAGTTTATCCAGACAATGCATGGATATTTAAAGCCCTCGACAAAGAGTTAGTCAGGAAATACTGATGCTCTGTAAGGGACATACATACATGATGTATCGAGTCCTGTAATACGATCTTCAAGACCCGTTATAATTAATTGTATGAGTAATTTCTAACCATGAGTTGGCTAGTGGCTTTTAGGCATTCTGCTACAAAGAGTGAGACACCAACACCACATATCCCATCAGATCTGCAACAGTGGATGGAGGTGTACCCTGGGTTTTATGATGTACATATTTTGTCTCTTTAAACCATGGCATGTAAAGGCACAGATAGACATCCTCAGCACAATGGAATGCTATAAAATAACCCTCTGCTACTGTTCAGGCTTGAGATACATAGCAGAGGCACTTTCATTGTTGATTGTGTGTGTGTGTGTGTGTGTGTGTGTGTGTGTGTGTGTGTGTGTGTGTGCGCGTGTTTTCATTTCTTTTTTTCTCTGAATTTGAAGGGGGTCTAGAAAAAGGTATGACAGAAATTTAAATTTGCTTATTCAGTAATGCATTCGCAGGTTAAGAGCTAAAGCCCATTAATGACAAAGCACTCTGGCTGGATGAACATCTCACTCTAAGCCAAGAATTACCACATCCCCTATCTAAGACTGCATATCCTTAACCATTGAAAAAACCTGTCTCCATTCTGTGTGTTAAGTAAATGTAACAACTACCACTCTATACAAATGAGATATGATTACATCTATCACAAGTGGTGGTTCTCCATGCTGGAACGAACCAGGCAAACTGTTCTCAATGAAGCTTTAAAGGGACAGCTAGGACTGCTGAATGGCTAGTGGTAAGAAGTCCTGCTGGGAGAAAATGTAGAACAAAGAAGGGTTGGCAGACAGAGTGGTCTCATGCCTGGTGAGTCAATTTGATGCGACATTCCTTTATCATAAATGCCTAAATAGCCCTAGAAATAAGATGAGGGTAAAACAAGCCTTCCATAACAGACCCAGTCTTACTCCTTTCTTCCGGATGTTCTCAACTGAGAATGCATGGCAGCCTGGCACAGGTCCTCATGAAATAAACAAAGTCTAAGTTGTCTTGCTCTAAGGAGGCAGGTACTGGTGGCTGTAGATCTGGCCACTGCTTCCACTATGCTTAGGTTACAGTGAGCTGGGTAGAACCCCAACTTGGTTAAGTGTTTCAAGCTTTCTATACAGCATAGTGTTCTGCTGTGTAGGGCAGAAAGGAAGGGCAACTTCTCTATCTCTTGCTCCACCACAGAAGGAACCATGGAAAGAATCCAAGTTTTGAGATAAGTAATTACTTTCCCTAAGACCTAACCTGGAAAAAATACAGACATTCTGTCAAATCTCCACAGATTTAGTCTTTCTGTCAGGAAGGAAAGTAATCAGATGCTGAGGTTTCTGGGACGTAGCACATGAAATGATAGAGGGACCTCCTTCAGTAATACTGAATAAACAAAAGGCCATCTGAAAGTATGGATTGTGCAAACGTTCTCTGTTCTTAGGAAAAGAATGGTCCAAAACTGGGCTTCAAGGCAGCAAACATGTCATCCTTAATACCAGGATCTGAAGTTTTCATCTAGTTCTGACAGAAAACAACACTGAGATACTTCAGTGAGTTGAAACAAAGGCCATACAAGAAGAAGAGTGAACATCATGGTCCTGAAGGCTTCTCCACAGGATATGTTATCAGGAAATTAACCATCTGTTGTCCTCCTAGATCTGCTCCTTTAACACTGGAACTATTTACTATGTCCTCACACTTCAAAAATAATCCTTCATTATGCACTTCCCTAAACATCTCCTCAACTGCCCTCAAATCTTAACTCTCACCACTACTCGTACCATCCTGTATCACCTATGATTCCCTCCCCACCTTCATAATCCATGGTCAAGTCTGTCTTCTTATTGTATCTCTGATTATCACAGTATACTCACAAGTAAAGGTCTGGAATAACTATAACACACTACTTAACTCTCAGTCTATATACCTGTTGCATCATAGTTTGAATACTACTGATACTTTCTAAAATTGTAAATTATTCTTAGTTTTATTGTACTGCTTGGAGCTTTTCTACCCAGGACTCCAATGAAAATGGGCCTTTTGCCCAACCAGACTACCCTGGTAAGTAAGCAAGCAAATAAATAAATAAAAGACTCAATCAATGTCACTCAAGTGCAGAGAATGCATACCTTCCAGCCCAGCAATGGCCAAGTAGTTACACAAATGGCCACTTCAAGCTAGCTTTCTTTAGATCCAATGTTACCCCCCCCCAAATGAGAGACGGTGGGGGGCAAAGCAAAAGTCAAGCGTTTAACTGGCATGGACTACAGTGCTTGTCTAGCATGCAATGAGAAGTGTGTGCTACAGGCAAGTTTAGGGAATGAAAGGTATGGCAGGGTCTGGTAATAGTTTTACATCTAATTGTTGGGAGCACGTTCTGCCACACCCAGTTAAACAAACTTCCACCCTTAGCTGAAGTAACTATCAAAATCCAGTACACAGAAAGACAGGAGAGCCTATGGGGACCAATCAACATCGATCTTCAGTGGTGTTTAGCCAGTCTATACTTATCAGGGTTCAGGAAAATAAGTGACTTCTCTAGGTGTGAGTTCAGATCCATAGCAAGTGCTGTGACCTTGAGCACAGGCAACAGTCATACCCTGGGTCTTATTTCTAACAGCTGCTGCCTGAAAGAAGCTTCCACACTCAACTTTGCACCCATATGATAGCAATGAGTAGGATGACTTCTCATTATCGAGACAGTACAGAATACATCATAGACAAAATAGAATTAGAAAAAGAGAGTCAAATATGCCTCTAGATTCTCTAACTTCATGCCTTTTCTGTACTTTCTTGTGATTCCAGGATGAGTCTTCTGACTGACAGATGCTCCATGTCCCCTCTAGCAATGCTCAATGTGTCTAGCTTCTCCTGCTTAAGCTGAGGAGTTCTGAAGTGGACATGCTGACAGTGATGACTGCCATCAATGTCATGAACTGGTGCCAAGCAGAAAAGGCATTGTCTGTGGCAGTCCTGCTTCATGATCTGGTGAGCTCATGTGCACCTAAAGAGTCTATGCTGTTTAAGCATAAACAGGAATTTTCCAAAGATGCAAATTAGGAAGAGATCTTAACAACATAATGCAGTGAGAAAGTAATGCGAGTTGTTGCAGTATGCATGGCCATAAACCTCAGCATAAATAACTATCAACCTCAACCTGTGGTGAGAGACCTGGGCACTCAGGTTGATAACAACCTCACATTCAACCATCATATAGTGGCAGTGGTCAGAAAAGCCTTTTATTTGGTTCATCTCATAAGTAAAGGGATTGCATCCAGAAAAAAGGAGGTTATTACCTCTCTATACTCCTCCCTTATAAGACCAATAATTGAGTATAACGCCCCATTTGGGATGTACCTCTCCAAACATCTGCACCAACTGGAAAGGCTACTGAAATACCTCACAAAGAGAATCCATGGCCTGCAACACCTGTCCTATGTGGACAGGCTCAAATCACTATCACTCTACTCGATATCGTAATGATTGCTCAGGAGTGATCTGTGTCTCACCTAGAAGGCAATCTAACCTAACCCTGCCTTACTAGAGATGCTCCATATCTGTAAGTCTAACTCCTCATGCACTACCCACTCAAAAGGCCTGAATCTAATATGCGACATTAACAAAACCTGCTGGAAATACAGGTTTGCCTCGCAGAGGCTGCCCCATCTCTGGAATAGACTTCCCATGCACATCAACCAGAGCACCTCGCTGACTCTCTTCAAGTGCAACCTTGATGAGTGGATGTGAAACCACAAATTTGTCCCAGGGGTTCCACCTGTGTCCCTCATTGACAGGGGCAACAGGTGCTGACTGAGGATTTTTTTGGGGGGATAAACTCTTGGCTAGGCTTGTAAGGGCCCCAAGGCCATTAGCCTAGTAACCTCCTATAAGACACTGTGTAAATGCTTAAAACACGGGTGCATGAGATTTCTAAGAAATGCCAAATAACATGAAAGAAATGTTTATCAATGGAGTGTGACAGATATATTAACTGCCTACTTTTACAAGTCAAGGGCAGTTTCAAGAAAACTCAAGAATTACACAAATGAAGTTCTTAAAGAAATGAGGAGTATTTAGGTATTGAAGGAAGTCTACCAGCCTTAAATGTGAATGGCACCTCTCCACCCCAAAAAAAGAGAGCAGTATATCCATAAGGATAAGGGAAACGTGGACCAATACAAATGGTGTTCCACAAACCCATACATACAAATCTTACTGTGAAAATCTTAACAAGTTATGGGGTAAAATAAAGTCTAGAAAATGCATGATATTTACAGATTACGGCTCCATACAAATGAAAAAAGTCTTCCATCGAGAATGTACAAATGAAACAAGTCTTCCATCAAGAATGTATATGCAAGTGATATAACTGCAGTCTAGAATGCACACACCTTACTAAGCAGCTCTAAACAAAGCAGTACAACAGAATATATTATACATAATGAGAATGAAATTTGTAGAAAGTTAATTTCCTCCTTTAAATTAAAAGCATCATCTTTTCTTCTTTAACTAACAGAATATATCACAAGCAACAACAAAAAATGCCAAATAAATTTGCATTTTCCCTTCTTAAATTAAAAATATCACCTTTTCTGCATTAACTGTCAAATTAAAAATACATCAGTTAAATAATGGAGTCAGTTTATTCAAATCAGTATAAAATTACTTACTCATTGAAGGCAGCTTTTCTGGACAGGGAAGGTTTGGAGAATAGGTGAAATTTTCTGGCAGATAGGCTGTAGCTTGAACAAGAAAGTCACTGGAATTGCTTCCTTCAGGATAATCTGAATTTAGAATTAAAACATAGAACTCTTGATTCTAAATCAAATCAAAAGTAATACTTTACACGATTCTAAAGTAATTCAAAAGTAATATTTTTACACAAGCTATGGCACGTTTTCAAGACTTTTCTAAAAGCGCACATTTTACAAAACATAACACACATTTAAGTACTTACCCTATCAGACAATCGCTACGAAGATATTCTGCATTGCGTAATGGATTAGGTTTCCTCTTCTCAAAACCTTAACCAGCACAAAATTCCTTCAGTTTCTAACTCTGGTATTCATTGGTATATTTGGCATCCCTTGATACAGCCATGCTTGCCAGTTCTGACTCCCTCAAACTGGCTAAGCAACCAGTAAGAGATAAAGAGCAAGGATGCATTGTAAACATAACACATACAAGGATATCAGCTGTAAATGTGGTTAGAGGAGTCATAAATAAAAAGGAGGTGTTAGGAGTGTAGCAATACTTAATGTAGAAGACCTCCTCGGAGAACAACAGCAGCACGCATCTTACTTTGAAGCGCTCCTTACAGGGGCATCATTTGAGAAGATTCCTAAGCAGTACCAAAACACCTCCCAAAAAGACAGGAGCCACAAAAATTTAATGAACAAAGGCTCAGAAAGTCTAGATCTAAAGCAAAACGGTGCCAAACAAGGCCCATCTCCCAGAATCACAATCAGTTCTTCAATATTTCATGAACCAGCCACCATATGACTGCAAAATGGATGTCTGCAAGTGGTACATTCTTATAACACGCACAAAAGGTAGCCATATCCCTGATGGAGTTGCCTTTAAATGCACTAGCTTTGGGAAACTTAGTAACATGATGAAAAAAAAATAATGATGCAGTTTGCAATCCACCTGGAAATGGTTTGTTTATATACAGCTGGGTCACCCCCCCTTTGTGAGAAGTACAGCAGACAATACATTCAGATTACTGTCAAGCTTACAACCTACTGCCCCATACAGGAAGCTCGACTAGTGTAACCTCATGTTACCTTCCGAGTTCCAAACGTGTATCACAATTATCTTCAATTATTCCACAATTCACAAAGCACTGCTTACTGCATCTGTCAATTTTTTCTGCTATCGATATTCATTTAAGATGCTGTCCGGTTCGACTCTCAACTAGGGCGTCTTCTGCATGGAGATATGCGTGAATGGGCATACCTTCATTGAAGGTTGTGCATCAGGGCTAGTAACTCGGCACATAAAAATCAACTACCAATCATTAGCGGACCGGAGTTCCGCTGTGGCGACCCCTAACTGGGAAAAGCCAAAAGACGCAACATCAATATTCATTTTCCCCCATCTGGTGTTAGCTCCACAAAAGAATAAAGTGGTATGTTTCAATGCCCAATACCTTGACATTTTAGAGACAGTCTGACTTTATTTGCTGAGCATCAAGGGTTTTACAGGAATGTACACCTGCACCAGCAATACAGAGTGGCAGAAACAATCATATTGTGCAACTGAAAGTAGTACAAACTGTACAAAACATCTCTTGTAAAATATGTCAAGCTAGCATCAAGAAGACAGGCAGAACACCAATCTATAGTCTTTCAAGCCACAGTTGGATGCTTTATCCACTGTAAAACTAGCCCTGGTACTGCATGGGAATCTTTCCAGCTGGTATCTACTGCAAAGGGCCCTTCAGATAGCACATCTCCAGCAGCCTGTGCATCTTTTTTCAGTTAACACTTGAAATGCCAGTGCATCTGAATTGTCTGAAATGCTTTCTCCACTCCATCCTATATCACATACACACATAGGTAGACAAACACACACAGTTTTGCTCCTGTAAAGTAAATGGGAAGGTGAATACACCAGTTTAAAGACAGTTTCATGACCGCTTTAAACCCCATAGACAGGAGCAAACAGTTCCTTGTAGAGATCACTATTGCAGAAAAATTCCTTACAAATGTCAAGATTCCCAAAGCAATGACTCTATGCAGTACAGGAAGGCACAGAGGAGGTCCCTATAAATATCCCCGTTTAGAGGAGGCATTCTCCTAGATTGCTCATCCTATTTGTAATGTCTGAAAAACCTGCAGCTGGAGTATCAGGTAACTGTCTCACAAATGCTCTGAGTGGAGTCATTTTTAAAGAAAAAACTGGCATGGCAGTTGTCCTGGAACAGTGAGCTCTCACCTGTCACTGTAAGGTCTTTCTACGTTTTAAATACCAGAATGTAATCTAACTAGCTATTCATTTGGACAGCATCCATTTAGTCATGGTTTGTCTTGTTCCAAAAACAGATAATTATTAACAGAAGTCTTAGACAAGGTATAACAATGAAAACAACTAGTCAAGGTAAAAAAGTGTAAACTGATTAGTTGTTTAGTCAGCATGAAGGAGATTAAGGGCTGTTCCATCAGCCAAAAAATGTTGTCTTATCTAGAGTGTATTGTACCTTATGTGTATATAAATATGGTACAAAATTTTTACTCCTCTCTTTAGTGGCTCAGAAAACAATGTAAAGCATTTGACATGGTCCCACACAAACAACTTATCTCTGTACTCAATAACCTATCCTTCTCTCAATCAGTCACCAACTGGTTTCAAAGTTACCTGTCTGACCGTCAGCAGTCTGTTCTATGGCAAAATGACATATCTCCCCAACTACCTGTCTCGACTGGTGGTCCCCAAGGATCCATCCTTGGGCCCTACTATTCTCTATTTTCACCAATAATCTAGCCTCCGCCACCAAACATGGCACACTCATACAATATGCAAATGACTCAACCATCATCTGCTCAGCCCAGTCCCTACCCGAACTGCAAAAGGTCACACAGGATGCCTTTTCCTCTTTTGAAACTTGGCTATCCGATGCCCAGTTAATACTCAACCCAAACAAAACTAAACTCCTCATCTTCAAACCCACCAAACATACTCAAAAGAACTCTCACTTTAACATCACAGCAAAAGACAACACCACTATCCACCCAACAGATCACACCAAATTGCTAGGAGCTGAAATAAGCAACAATCTCAAATTTGACATTCACGTATCCATGACCATAAAAAAGTCCACAAAAAACTATGAACCTTATACAGAAATAAGTAACTCCTCACCAAAGCAGCTAGGATATCAGTTGCAAGTTTGCACCTTATCTCCACCCTACTTTATGCCTCTCCAATATATATCAACCTAAGGCAATGTGATCTAAATAAACTCAAGACCTGCTACAACAAAATTGCCAAATTCGCTACCGGGGTATTCTACCACAGTCACCACTGTCTCTCACTTACAGAACTAGGCTGGCTAGAACTCCCTCACCTCCTTCAATGGTATCAACTCACACTCGCCCACAAACTGGTAAACCATCCTCTAAAGGTCCCATCCCTCCAGTATCTACTCCAACCCTATCTCACCACCAGACCACTACAATCCAGCAACAAAAATCAATTACAGGTTACTAGAGCCAGTAACACTGCTGGTGAAGCACTATTCTCCAGCGCTATAGCCAAATTATGGAACACCCTCCCCAATAACCTCTGTACCATCATGCACCCACTTCAAAGCTTTACTTAAAGCGCACCTAAAAACATGCTGGCGATGCCCTTGTAACTCTCCCCTCTAACTTCTCCCACTCCATCTACCCGCTACCTCTCTTCCACCCCACAAACTACCTTTGATTACAGGAAGCTCTGATACTTCCATGCCTATCTACTTATTAAATGGCAGTAACTTCTTATTGCAACAACTATTAAGATCAGCAATGACTTCGTGGATGGAACAGATGCTAGTTATCTACTGAATGTACTATGTTCTTCATCTGTAACTATGTTTGTAATATTTTAATTGCTAGGATGTCTCATGTCTGTAATATTTTAATTTGTGGAGCTTTTCTCCCCGAGCCTCCGCTGAAAATGGACCTGCGTCCAGTCGGACATTCCCAGTCAACAAATGTAAATAAATAATTAATAAATAAATAAAATAATTTGGACAGATTAATTAAGGCAGCATTACAAAACTACCTTTGGCATGAAAGATGGATTAATCCTAAGAAATTAAATGTGTCCCTATGGAAAGTCATGGACAGGCTTTTTGCACATAAAGCTAAAATTCAGAAATTCTCACATCTAAAGTCATAGCCACTAATGCTACCATCTTCCAGAAGAGAAACTTCAAAGGAGCAGAGGCTACTAGCATAAAGGAGTTTAGGGTAAGCTTCTGATGTGCCGTGTCCCTCTTAGGTGGATATAGGTTAAGACCCCTTTCAGGACTAAACAGTTTGACAATGGGGGATGCAGCAAAATACTAATTGAAACAATCACTACATGCACTTTAATAAAAAGTATGAGAGGCCTGCTAAAAAGGTTGAGAAGTATGACATTGGCGGAAGAATCTTCTACAATTTGCCAGATAAGACTTCCTATTATTGGGTCTTCTAGCCTCCATTAAAACTTTTATCAGACACATTGATAACAGATGTTTGAGAGGAATTTAAGAGATCATCCACACAATCACCCTGAGTTCTTTAATTTAACATGGCACCAGAGAATCTGACTTCCTGCATGAGGAGGTATGCCTGGCAGTACCCTGAAAGAATGCACTCTGAAATATGGCTCACCAGAGGGTTGGGTCAGACTTGACCAAGTCTGTCTCATAGATTTGGCTCTCTTAATTCACTGCCATTTTTGCTTGTCAAAGTTCCTTTTCCTTTTAGCCTGCTGGCTGCTAGCTTCATTCATGTAAACGAGCTAGTTTTAGAGGAATAGTTACAGTTACATCTTAGGTCAGATAGGAGAAAGAGTTGCTTCACTGCCTCCAATGTTTTTCCTTCTTCCTCTGTTTTTTTAAATCTCTTGTGAGTTGTGACTGCAGCTCAAACAAGAATTTTTTTTATTAGGGATGGCCCTAAGCAACTGCCTCTTCATATCCTCCTGTAAAGGCCGAATCCAAAGCCACGCATGTCTGTAAATAACTGGACATGACCTACGCATGCCTGCAAATAACTGGCCCTGACCTGACACCTATGCCTTGAAATCCAACACCCATAGTGTCATAGCTGTATTTAATTATGTACTTACCTATCTTACAAGCAATGTGAGGAAGCATACAGATTTCAGCCTTCAGTGGCTCATTCTTTATTTTCACTGCCAGAGGATCTCTCTGGCAAGTTAATACCTCTGAAGTTCATAGTAGTAAAAACATAAAACTTTTTCTAAATCAATTTAAAATTCTACTTTCCCTATCACTGACACGTGTTAGGACCTAGCACCAACTCAGACCCCTTTGTCTGCATGATAACGAGGAAGAAAACTTTCTCTGAAAGAGAACAAAATTCAAATGCATGGCCACAGGGACAGAACACCCTTACAGAAAAAAAGTGTCTACTGAAAATAAAATCAAAATTTACAATGAGAACACAGGAAAGTGAGTGGCAAAGGTGGCCTTTGAGACCCAATTGAATGTTTCAAGTGGTGTAACAAACTAGAAGCATGAAGGGGAAAGACACTGGTTATCATGGGAAGGGGAGGTACTTTTGTAACCTGGGAAAGTTTGGTCCTCTGAGCTGATCATGCGATGCGTGCTATGTCCTGCTGGGAAACAAAGGATACACTTCCTTACCAGATCACATGTAGTAAACAAAGGATACATTTCCTTACCAGATCACGTTTATATCTGTTATGAAGCCCACAGATCCATCTAACACTAGATGTAAAATAAAACCAATACATAAATGTACAGACATTACCACACAGTACAGACTACTAAATGACTCTATTATCAACTGCATATGGCAAATGTTACAATATTAAGTTACATAGGTTACTGCTTTGAGAGCAGGATATTTTCATGTACTACCAATGACTCATGATTAAGAAGCAATATCCCTCTATTCCCCTGACATTTTAATATTAACAGAAACCTGGCTAAAGCCTAACATTAACAGCAATGAAATCACAGCAACAGGCTATAGTATACTATGTAAAGACAGGCTAACTAAGAAAAAAGGAGGTGTAACAATCCTATTTAAAAATCACCTATCACTTGATCTCATAGACATAAAACTCCCTGTTTTTGAAAAACAGAAATAATATTCATGAGGCTAAAAATCAACCCCAATAAAAGTATAAATATCCTTGGTGGATACATTCCACCAGGAAATAATATCCCCACACTAGAAAGTATATTACACTGGGCATCTAACTCCCTCCCCCAGGAGACCATCTTTGTAGGCGATTTCAACAATGAATGGCTAACATGCTCCTCCTCTAATCCATCATCACATATTAAACTACACTGGTTTACTCAACTAATTTCATCTCTTACCAGGACAGATAAAGTCTCTAGTCGACAATCAATATTGGACTGGACCTTAGTCAACAACCCAGCCCTAATGTCCCACTCAGGATGTCTCCTCAACAACCTAAGTGACCATCAACCAACCTTTCTCATTCATTCTAAAACCCATCAAATCCACCAGACCACTTACCATCAAATCAGACACAAAAGAAATTTCAAAAGCTGCAATTGGGGGAACTCTCAGACAGCTACCTCTAGATGAAGCAGTTGACTCCAACTCCACCTTCTTAGACATCCTCAATCATCATGCACCACCAAGAACCATTAGAGTTAAATCAAAATATGCTCCCTGGCTTAGTAAAGAATGTTGATCTCGTCTTGTGACCCAGGATAAGGCCTGGATACAATTTAATAAAAAACAGATCCCACGTAACTAGACAAACATACCTCGAATTGCATAACAAAGCCAAAAAAATAGTGAAATGGGATAAAACCAATTACTACTGTAATATTCAAATAAAACACCAAAACAATCCACAAAAATTCTGGGCTGCACCATCATACACCTAGGGAAATCAGCTACATCCACTCCTTCAACACCCATTAACACAGACAATGTAGCAACCCTGTTTAATACCTACTTTACAGAATCAATCCAAGCCCTCGCTAACTCCCAGCCCTATAACAATGACCCTACTCCTGCCACAAACCAAACTACCTTCCATGCCCAATCCTCAACCAACCTGTTTTCATTCCATCCAGTGTCTGTAAACACAACCAAAAAACTCAAACCAACTACCCTAGTAGCTTGTAACCACCCTGCAGAATTCATTCAAACTGCAGCAGAAGGAATAGCCTACCCAGCAGCCATTCTCATAAACAGATCAATCACTGAGAACCTAGCCCCCACTACTTGGAAAATTTCTCACATAATATCCCTACACAAAGGAGGCAACACCACTGAGCTGACTGATTATTGCCCCATTGCTATCTTATCCCCCGTCTAAAATTCTTGAAAGAGTCATCCATACGCAATTCACAGATTACCTTCAAAGAGAAATCTTGCTTACAAATGCACAGCATGACTTTTGCCACTCTCATAGCACTACCACAGCCCTGACGTCCTTTATCAACACAGTTAACTTTCCTAGGAATAATGGCCAATATGTATCTGCTATTTTCCTAGACCTATCTAAGGCCTTTGACATGGTTAACCACCCAAAACTGATCAACATCCTCTCCTCCCTAAACCTCTGTACCTCATCCATCTCCGGGTTCCAAAATTCTGTAACAGGACATCAACAAGCCACCCTATGGCAGCAACAACTACCCCCCCCTCCTTCCAGTCAGCATAGGAGTGCCCCAAGGATCCATCCTGGGGCCCCTACTTTTCTCTATCTTTACCAATCAACTCCATACCTCCACACCTCACACCACCGTAGTCCAATATGCTGACAATTCAACCCTCATATGCTCGGCATCCTCTCTTCAAATTCTCCACAAACACAACCAGGAATCTTTCTTACTGGCTAAAAATTGGCTCACAAAATCCTACTTAATCCAAACAAAACAAAACTTCTCCTCTTTCATCCAGGGAAAATCCCTTCCTCTCAAGTCAATACCCCCCACCTTTCAGAATCCTATCCAAAAACAAAACCATCACTACCCCCTTAACCCACACAAAACTGCTAGGTGTTGAAACAGACAACAACCTGAAATTCAATAACATATTGCCCAAACCATTAAAAAGGTCCATAAGACACTTGGTCTCTTTTACAGGAATAATAAATTCCTAACTAAGAATACTAAATCCACTATTGCCCAAACTCACCTATCTACTCTCTTATATGCTTCCCCAGTACTAACCAACCTCTGTAAAACAGACCTCGTCAAATATGAATCTTGCTACATACAGTAAGATAGCCAAATTTCCAACTGGTGCTTCATATAGATCCCATCACTGCATATCACTTAGACAACTAAACTGGCTTGAACTTACACAAATACTGCACTTTAAACAACTTACATTCGCTCACAAAATTCTCCATCAACCAGATAAAACTCCAGCTCTTCAAAACCTCCTACAGCCGTACAACTCTGCTAGACATCTCCGCTTATCCAACAAATCCCTCCTACAAGTCTCCAAAGCAAACAATGCAGCCGGTAAATCATTCTCACACTACATTTCCAAATTATGGAATAAACTCCCAAGTCCTCTTATTTCCAATAGCTCTATCCCACAATTCAAAAAGCTACTCAAAACACATCTTACAAACTCCTGGCTCTGTCCCTGTAACCCTACATGATAGCCCAATCTCCTTTCCTCAGTAGCTAATAACCACTTTCAAATGTCTTCCCCAGGTTTTGAAACTGGAACCGACTACTGTATTACACTCAAGCTCAATTTTCACTCCTGCATAATGATTTATGTATTCTGTTCACCTCCAACTGTATTTTCACACTTCCTCTTCATCTCCACTGTCAGGTTACATCACTGATCAATACATGACAAATTAATTAAAAAAACAGATATTTTCCAAAATATGAAATGTTTTTACATGACATCTTGGCTGCATATATACTACTACCTCCTCATGTTATTATACTCTTTCACTCTCTTTGTATAGCATTGTATTTTCTGGTATTATTTTGCACTTGTTATTTTTTTGTATTACTCGCTGTTCCTCTGTATTACTTTTTGTATTTGTCATTCATTTATTATTATTTTTTGGTACTTGCGTATTATCGCAACCAGATTTTTTCGGAATTTTCAACTGAAACCAGGCCATGAACAACTGTAAGGTGTTGCTGAAAGTCCTTATTGCAAACGAAAGCTTTGCATTGACTTCAGGAACACAAAATAATTTTGAAATCCTCATCCTGATTTGCGTGCATTACAGATTCACACTGTAATTGTCATGGCTGCTATCGTACTGACAGATGGAATCTGTAAGTACTGATTTTTCCATTTTCAACAAAGGGTCTAACATCAAGCAAGTAAGCAAGTTTTCCTTAGCCTGAAATCAACAGTGGCAGCATAGGTTTACATAGCTTTAGTTCAGGAGAAATCATTTTTGATTATGTTAAAGTGACATTTGTTAACCGGGTTACTCCAAGTGGGTACAGAGAAGATTCTTTCTCAGCAGAGAACTGTGGCGAAAAGCTCCACTAAACTGTCAGCCACATATATTACATTTAAATACATACAGGCAAACAAAGTAATCCCAATAACCAGCTCGATCAAAACTGTAATAAGCTGTGCTTGTATTTATGGGAATGATTACAATTACACTGTTTGTTGGGTACAGCAGTTAACGTAATATAACAGTCCATAATGACAGGTGCTTCGCGCATGTCTTGCTTTAGGAAGCATATTGCTGCCAGCTTAGTAACGTCGTGCAACTCATAACTTTTTCAGCAGTTTAAAACATTTGCTGGCATGTACAGTCAGTAATGCTGAAATGAGCAGCAATATAGGTTTACTTCATGAAAAGTAAGTCAGCTGTGGCTCTACTTTTGGGAATTACACGATGTTACAAATCTGGTTGCGATAATACGTAAGTACCTATTTTTTTTTGTACTTCTGTCATTTATTATTGTACATTGCTCTATGGTTTATTAAATAAATATAGAGATTTTCTCCCCGGGCATCCACTGAAAAAGGACCCGTGTCCAGTCGGACTTTCCCGGTAAACAAATTTAACATAAATAAATAAATAATAATAAAAATCTGGATACTGGGTGGCCCACAAAAGGACAGAAATAAGTTATGGATAACAGACAGTCCCATTAGGATGCACGGGATGCTACTGACAATACATCAAATCCAAAGCCAGAGGTAAGCTATCAGCAGTTACGACAAAGGACTCTGCACATGCATTCTTAGTGTATCTAAGCAAAACTGACTGTAAATTAAAGAACCACTACAGTGAAAAAAATAAAATAAAAAGCACCTGTTTTTAATCTTTTCTTGAATTTCTACACATTGCTAACCTGCATTCATCAGAAAGTAGTAGTCACTACTAATTTTCTTGCGTTTGTACCTCTCTATGCCCTTGTGGGGGCAGACATCCTGATCAGAGCATGCTTTCTTCTAAAGCTAAATCTTCCCCATAGTGCAACAGTTGTTGAGATTACAATGCCCTTGGCTGGACTGTCTCATCTCAGTTCCATTCACTTAGAATGGAAGAACAGAGAAGCAGTGCTAATTTTGAGAGGCCTCTGTACTAGTGTCACTTACTGTTCTGTAGTGCCTCTTTCAAATGTTTTTCTACTGGTATGTTACACGTTTTACGAAAAAAGCATATAGAAACATCAACTCATTGCTGACATAACAGACTTTTTTGGGAGATGCTGCGTTTGTGTGTAGATTCTTCTCTAGTTACTCCTCCCATTTTCCCTCCCTCAGTAAGCCACAGTATCACATTTCCTGCCCTGCAAAGCTTAGTTAATTAGTCACCACCTATGCATAACAACAGACATAAGAGAGAACTATCTATGTGGTGTGCTTGTAAAAGTGTTCCCTCATATCTCATCTTATGCATGTCATCCGAATAGCACTTTCACATTAATGCACATGCGAGCATGACTTTTATAGTTATTATGAGCATGATAAGCATAGTAATACCTTTGTAAATCTGAATTATGCACAGAGATATTCTCTAGATGCACTGGTCAATGATGTGAACATAGTATTTAAACCAGCGGATAAGGGAGGGGGTGTTGTCGCCTTAGATAAATGCTTTTATGACCAATTGATGAATACAATGCTTAGTGAGGATAAGGCCTATAAAATCATTGATAAACCTAAGGTTACATCAATAGTTAACTATGTACATGACACGTTGTATGACATGCTTATGACAAGATCAATAGACAAGTCATTATATGATTTTTTGAAGGTAGACTCACCCCTCATACCGGTCATAAAAGGATTGCCAAAATTGCATAAAGGTGAATACCCTCCCCCACTACGACCCATAGTGTCGGGTGACCATTGGGTCACTGAGAATGCCTCCCTTTACATACAATCTAAGATTGGTCCGATGACTAAAGAAATACCAACCATCTTAAAAAATTCTTATGACCTATTAGAAGATCTGAAACAAGATTTGGTAACTGATAAACTAAATGTGAATACTTTGCTTGTCACATTGGACATAAAGAGCCTTTTTACCAGCATCCCCAACGACTATGGGCTTGATGCTATCAGGTTCCACTTAGTTGAACAAGGAACCACAGACAGCAATGAAATTATGAATATTTGCTGTCTTTTAGATTTGGTTCTAAACAACAATGTCTTTCTGTTCAATGATATGGCATATGCGCAAACATGGGGAGTAGCCATGGGCACTCCCTGTGCTAACGCATATGCCAACTTGGTTGTCCATAGATGGGAGAAAGAGAATGTTTTTGGTGACCCTAGATTTGATAATGTGGTCATCTACAGACGTTTTGTAGATGACGTCATTATGCTATGGAATGGATGTGTAGATGAGCTTGAAGACTTTATCAGCTATATGAATGGCACAACATCTTTTCTCACATTCACTTATGAATACTCCTCAGTTAAGGCTGATTTTTTAGATATTTCCATAATTAAGAATGATAACAACTGCCTAGCTACTACCTTATTCCGGAAGCCTTGTTGGAGGAATAGTATCCTCCACTATGACAGTTTGCACCCACGGTACATTTTTCGTAACATCATAAAAGGGCAGATTAGTAGGATTTTAAAAATATGCACTGATAGACAAAATGCTCTGTGTCTGATTGAGCAACAGAAGAATCTTCTTATGGATAGAGGATATCCTGTGAATCTGATCAACGAAGTGACAGATTCTGTCTTAAACAATGATATCCCATGGAATAAAAGAGGGAAAGCCAAATATGGTTTTGGAAAAGATGGTAGCATTAAATATGATATTAAGTATACCAGCGACGTTGAGCAGCTAACTAAAATTATAAAAGGGAATTGGAAAATTTTGCTGTCTGAGCCACATCTTTTGAAACTATTAGGGAACAAACCTAGTTTCAGATTTAATAATTGCATGAATCTTAAGAGATTATTATGTAAAGATAAATATGAGGTCAAGCACATTGATATCCGAACTCAGATAAGAACAGGCACGTATGCATGTGGCAGGTGCTCCATGTGCGCATTCATAAGCAGGGCACAGGATCTTAGGATTCCAGGCATTAAACTAAACTTTAGAGCCACTTTTTATGCCACCTGCAATACACAAAATGTCATTTATCTTGCGAAATGTGATCAATGTGATAGCTATTACGTAGGCATGACCTCACGAAGACTCAGAGACCGAGTCTATAATCACGTTTACGATATCAGAAAGGGCAATTCTACTAGTGCCCTAGCTACACACTGTAATGAAAGATCTGGGCATAGATTTAGTTTTCAGGTGCTACAAGTCATTAATCCAAATAGGAGAGAGGGGGACCATTTTGGCACCATTGAAATGTTCGAGCTTAAATGGATATTAAGGCTAAAGGCGCATATACCACCAGGACTTAATACTGCCATCAATATACGCCCTGCTTTATTGGGGTCCATTTAGGATACCTATAGTACTTTAGTGCTCACATGATAGAACTTATATTATATTCATGTTTCTATAACATGTTTTGATTTATAGTTATACTTTAAATATGTAAGCTCCAGAATGAAGATTTTTCTAAATATACATTCATATCTGATAGGATAATATCAACATAATATTAATCTTATATGAGAGATACTGGTGCTAATATAGCATCATTGTTTTAGGACCAGAATAATGCCCCCATTAGATACATTTTTTGAACGCATACAGCCTATGGGTCATATTATGGTTTTGTAGCGTTTAATTATGCTTAACGCTAAATGCCTATATACTGTGGCTTATTCATAGCCAGAGACTATATATTTTGACAAGCTTCGCTTGTTGTTATGATATCCACTAGCTGTGGCTGAATATTGATGAAATATCATTTGTTGATATTTATTTAGACCCATTAAGGACCATTAATATTTATTTTTATGTTCTTGGTTATTATAACACTCTGTATAATGTGTATTTGGAGCTGTAGTCTGGAAGGTTGAGCTTTTAGCACTTTCGCCCGTTTTGCTGGAAAGTGACTATTCTTTCTCTGCCACATTGAGTGGCGTTTTTTATCTATAACACTTGTTTATTGTTTGATCTATACATGCACTTGTTTTTATTATAATCTTGATTACTTACATTACATAGTCAATGGGATGCCTTTTGGCTCCGTTGATGTTTGTTTGTGATAAAAAACTGATATTTTTACGTTAAGGTTTTGTTTATAAATATAGTGAGCACGCCCTCTGATTAGCTTTTCCTTGTTGACATGAGCTTTATTGATTGTGGCTGAACACATTGAGAAACATTATATGCTGACACCTACCCAGTATTACCGAGACCCGTTGGTGATCGTGTTCCTGACCACTATAATATCTTGTATAATGTATACCTGGATTGTCAGCTTGGAGTTTTGAACCTTTATATCTCCCATGCTTTGTCTGGGTATGCAATTCTTTACACCGTTGCAAGAATGGCCTCCTTTCATTCATATGACTCATATTTTATTTCATCTACTTATATACGCTTGAGGATACTTATTAGGATGCTATCCATGTTTTATTAGTCGCAATAGCGTTTTTTCCATCATTATATAGTGTAAGATTCAATGAAGGAATCATGTTATACACATATTAAGAGTGATATTCCATGGCTTGGCTTTATTATGTCGCTATGACTAGCATAGACAATATAGGAATATATATATATATTTATTATATCTCCTGAGCTCATGAAATGTTTGTCTTTCATCGCTCTCATCATGCTAAGATAACATTTACTGGGAAGAATATTTGTTAAAGAATACATAGGTTGTTATATAGCTACGATTTTGGAAAAGTATTAAGCTTATTGATAACTTTTCACAGCATGCGCTATACTAAGAGCTGAATGAGACATAAGCTATGTCTGCAGTCATATGTTATGTCTCCTATATGCTGGCGTTCCCAAGGTTGCTTGCCTTTCACGGAACCAACTGATTACGCAACTAAGAAATGGGATGATTAATAACTGCTTTGGTTTATCCACGATAATAAGCTTAGTTTAGTCTATTTAAAATAGTATAACACATATTATTTAATCTATGCATTTTTGCATAATGTGGATTTGATTCGCTCCATTGGATGTCTAGAGATTGCTGTTTAGTTAAATATCATTGCTATTACATGCTATGATACATTTTTATTGTACATATATATTTGTTTTAAGTTATGCAAACGTTTTTAGTGCATTTGTAACTTCGCATTAGACTTGCTGACAGAAGTAATACAAATGATGGGTGTTCCCACCTCAGCAATTATGTTTTAATTAATTGACAAATTGATAATTGTTTTGTTAAATTGATGGTTGGTTTTACTATATAAATGGGCGTTTTTTATGTGTAAGTTATAACCTGATGAAGCGCATATGTATGCGTGAAAGCGCTTGTTTGTTTTAAAAATAAAATTGGATTTTTGCTTATCGTGGTGGTTCCTGGCAGTATTTCTTCGTTCCACTTTCACATTAACTAATGTTACAAAATGCTTGTATCAATCATTAATATGCAGGAGTCCTAAGTATTCCAGAAACTGTGTCCTGCTCTGTTTATTAGTTAGAATTCATATTGGCTACTCACAGCTGTTTATGTGTCTGCAAGCAAATGCTCATGTAATATTGCAGTTGTCAATCTTGTTACCTGTCAAGACAGGCCACTGATGTTACATTCTACTTACCTTTACTGTTGCTTTAGTAATACACAGTCAGTGAAATTCCCATTGCACATTTTCTTTTTTTTCTCCTCAAATACTTTTTTTATTTTCAATTAAAATAACATTTACATAATATTTTTAAATATCATTTTAAACTATATACAATATTTGCAATAGCCTGACTTTCAATTATATACACTGTATGTTATTAAATATAGAATTGACAGATCAGTTATCAGAGATACAATATTGATTATTGCAGAGTATTCAACAAAGATATAACTTTCTTCCAGGGATTATTTACCAATGGCCTGGGATAGATTTGTAGTTCTTTGATTTTTATTTCCATCAATGTAGTTGTCTTCAGTAAAGTGTAGAATTCTTCCAAGGTCGGGGGTGTATTTGAATTCCACCTTCTGGTTACGCACTTGCTAGAAATAGCTAGTATTGTCCATAACAAATACGTATTTGTCTTATTCAGGTAGGGACCTTCATTTACATTTAGTGTTATCAATACTTTAGTTAAGGTAAAGGATTCATTAAATAAAGCTTGTAAAAATGATCGATTCCATTCCAATATGATTTAATTTTATTACATCCATAAAAAATATGAATCCAGTCTGCTTTATTTAACTTTTCACACACCTCCAGCAAAAAACATTTTAGTAGTACTGATCTTTTTTAATTCTATCTGGTGTTAAAATGCTCTATGTAAGTATTTCCAGTTAAATATTTTCCAGTACTATGTGTTAAGAGGTGTAATTAACTGATAGTAAGATGTTATACTAACTGCAATGATTGACCTTTTTATGAGCATCGTAGAAGCATAACCCAACATAACGAAGAAAATGCTTTAGCAAGGCATGTATTAATATACCCTGATCATAGATTTAAATTCAAAGTGATAGATCAGGTTTATCAAGACACGAGAGGTGGTCCATCTAATTTAATATTGGAAAAAATGAAATTAGGCTAAATGCCTATATGAACCCGGGCTTAAATGAAAAATGTTCAATAATGTGCTTATTGAAATTAAAAAGTCTGGAAAGATGAAGTGCATTGATTAACTATATATATATTTTTTTAATTATTATTTTTTAAAAGTAATATGCAAATATGAGCTCAAAGTTAGCTTATTACTAGTCTTAGAAATGGGGGAATGGGTGATTTCTTACTGTTTTTTGGTTCGCCACTTAGTAATTTGTATATGTTATTTTTTATCATTATTATTTTATGTTTTTATGTCTACTGATTTTGCGTAACTATTATGCTTGGAAGATTTAGATATAATTGGTTGCTGCTAACATAATATGTTTGGTTTTAAAATATAAAGTTTTACATCAACAGTCTAAATAATTTTAAGTATTTGTAACTTTAAAATGTCTTATTTGTTAATCAGGTGACATGACGAAGGTTATTTAAATGTGATTTGAATGGTATCAAACGTTTTTCTTTTGTCTGAAGAAGTCCAACGATACTGTCGGACGAAAAGCGTTTTTTAAACTGGCTTCATCTGAATTAAATCTTTCTGTGCAGAGAAACTCAGCAGTCTAGCGTATTTTTTGTGGATTAGTTGGTATTCGAGATCCGTAGTTTGTGTACTCTCTGGAGTTTGATAGGGTTAATAAAATATCATCAGCAAAAAGCATTATTTTAGATATGTACTGGTCATAGACTTCTATTTCTTTTATTCTTGGATTATTGTGTATTTCTGCAAGTATTTCTATAGCCAAAGCAAATAAAATAGGAGAAAGGGGGCATCCTTGTTTAGTACCTTTTGTTATATGGACAGATTCTGAGGTGAAATGACCTAATTTAATGTAGGCTAAGTTATTAATATATACGTTTTTTTAGTAATAAGATGAAGGGAGGAGGAAATTCAAATAATGCGAAAGTTTTAAATAGATATTCCCAGTTGAGGGAATCAAAAGGCTTTTTCTATGTCTAATCCGATTACAAGTGTTTCTCTATCTTCTTTATTCACATAATCTATAAGAGTAAGTATCCTTTTAATATTATCATGTGTGTGCCTGTTATATAAAAATCCAGTTTGATCATTTTTAATTGTCTTTGAAAGTGGGATTTTCATTCTGTTAGCTGGGATTGACATGAATATTTTGTAATCATTATTCATGGGCGTTCCTTCATTGAAGGTTGTGCGTTAGGCCTGGCAAGCCAGCACTTCAAATCTACTGCCAATCATTAGCGGACCGGAGTTCCGCTGTGGCGACCCCTGACCGGGAAAAGCCGAAAGAAACAAACAATTCAGTAATGATATAGGTCTGTATGAGGTGCAAAGGTCTGATGGTTTATTATCTTTTAGAACTGGTGTTATGAGAGAATATTTCCATGAGGGTGGTATGTTTGCTTCCGACTGGACTTCTAGCAAAGTTTTATGAAAAAGGGAGATTACTGTTGAAGGGAAGAGTTTGTAAATTTCCGTAATTATACCATCTATCCCCGGAGCTTTGTTAGATTTACTTTCTTGTACCTTGTCATCAATTTCTTTGTAGGATATAGGTTTTTGTAGTTCTAGTTTTAAGTTTTCAGGAATTGTTTTTATACTGATAAGGTCTGTATCTAAGTTTATTTGGTTGGTATCTAATTCTTCTTTATTGAAGTGTTCCACATAATGGAATCGAAATGCTTCAAGGATGTCTCCTATATATGATACTTTTTTCCCATTCTTTTCATGATATATACTACTAATGTTATTTGCTTTAGATTGTATTTTAATTCTTGTAGATAAGTTATGGAGATATCTGGGGGAGGTGGCTAATGAGTTTATTTTTAACTTTTCCAAGGCTAGACAAGTTTTATGTGTTAGAATTTCATTAGATTATTTATTTAATTCCTCTATTTCTTTTTTGACTTCTGGACAATTCTGATTTTTTTTTTAGATTTTGCTGTCAAGAGTCTGGTTTGCAAGTCTAATGATTCAGAATCCCACTCTCTAACTTTGTTTTTGTACCAGCTAAGGATCTTACCAAATAAAAACGCAACCATGACTCTACTGATTTCTGTTGTATTATTAACTTCAAGAAATAATTGTAGTTCTGACAACATCCAGGGTCTGAATTCTTTAATTTTCGTGATGTATGATGGAATTCTAGTTGAGAGGATTAAAGGTTTAAACTCTATTTGAAGCTTCATTATCAGAGAGTCATGATCTAAGAAGGGGCATGGAACTATTGAGAAGTTGAGGATTTTTGTTTGTAAATCTTGAACTACGAATACTTTGTCTATTCTGGTTTGTGTTCCAGATCTATGGTCTTTATGGGAAATAATAAGGATTTATCATCTTTTACTTTAAAAGTGTCTATTAAATGAAATTAATCAATCCATTTTTTTTTAAGGATTTTGAAACAGTTGCTATGCGAAAAGACTTCTTGGTGGTTTCAGAAGCTTCTAAGGTACAATTAAAGTCTCCTCCTAGTATAAGATTTCCTTTATAATTGTTGGAAATAAAATCTAGGTGTTTAACAGTTCCTGCTCTAATTCCTGGGAACCAATATAGATTAGCTAAGGTCCATATTATGTTATTAAATTTAATTATAACAAATGCTAATAGAACTTCTTTGTCTTCATATTTATAAATAACTTTTTGGAGTGATTATGTTTTTCTTCCAGAGAATTGATACTCCTTTTGTCTTTGTTCTATAGGAGGATTGAGATAAGACTGTATAGTCCTTAGGGTTCCAAATAAAGCTATCATTGGTCTTAAACTGCATTTCCTGGAGAGATACTACTTATGCCTTATTTAGAGTTAAATATTTTAGTAAGTTTGATCTTTTACTTGCATTATTTAAGCCATTAGTATTTAATAAGAATGTTAAATCCATTTCAAGTTATAGTTGGAAGAAACTTTTTACCTTTTTTTATTTTGATTATAGTAGTTATACCATATTCTCTGATAACATTGGATGTTATTTTTTGTGTGTGTAAACTTGGAAGTGTAATTTAATGTTCTTTCTTCTTTAAATATAAATAGGGTAAAATTCTGGTCAGGCTTTAAAAACTACTTCTATAAAACATTAATTCTAAAGTATCAAATACAAGTAAATATGAATTTCCCATTAAACATGGAATGAAAGTCATTCCTAATCCAAAAGATAAAGATAGATCTATTGGATTATCACTCATACATTTAACCAACAATATCAACTGAGCTCCATATGTTAAATTATTATATGGAGAATTTTCTTAAAAGAGATATGAAATTCTATATTAGCCTATTATTGTTCTATAGTATTTTATATATCAGGATGGAATGTTAGTAGTGTAAACAATTATGTTGACTTAGAAAATATCCAATATTTAGTTACCCTTAAGAGATCCCAAACATGTCAGATATGTCATTTTGGATAAATTAAATGCAACAGAGGAGCATACACTAAATAAGCCAACAACAAATAGATTATTACTAAAATAACTTGACTAAAAGGACACTACAGGAGACAATGAGTGATTACCAATGAAATATGAATTTACTGTAGGTGTACTGTCTTCCTTTACTTTTCCACTCTTCAGCTCACCAACTTCAACTTACACTTATGAAAAGACATGGCTTATCAGTGGTATCCTGACTGAGCAGAGGAGCCCTACATACTAGTGTGCAGTGTTTTTACATATTTATAGATATACAAAGCAGAGTCTAAGAATGAACTATGATCACCCTGACAATTCCCATCCTTCATAGGGCACCTCCTGCTTCCAGAATGGGTAATCACATCAGGTCTAGAATGAATGTGCAGGTACCTATATGGTAATCAAGACTTACCTTAGGTAAGTATTAATCAAATAGCATTTAGAGCATCTGAGAGAGTTCTCGGGACAGTTAGAATACTCTTAAGCCTCTCCTCCCTTGACCAAAAACAGAGAATTTCCCTTCCCTTTCTTTCCCTTGTTTTAAATCAGTACTAATAAAAGAAATTCAGCAAACATAGGTAAACAGAAATAACATTCAGTAGTCCATCTTGTACATGACTCGCAATCCATTAAACAAGTCAGTGACTAACATCACTTTAATAAACATTATAAAGACAAATTAGAAATAATTTCCTAGCTCTCTCAATTTTCTGATCAAGCAAAAAGTTAACAATAAGCTATTTTAACTAAAAGTATAAAGCATTTCAGTTTTTCCTTGCATGTATACATTTCTACTTGTATTGTAGAGTCAATAGCTGTCTTTGAAATATGTACAATATTTCACTTCTTCAAATCATTCCTTTTTCAATTCAGGTTTTGTTTTGTCAAAATGGCAACAATATTTCAAGGGCACAATTAATATTTAGACTGATGTTTCAAATAAATAATTTGTCAGTTGCCAATTGAGTTAGTTTAGAATGTATGGTTAGTGCAAATGTAGCATGTTGCAAAAATAATATGTATTTTTTCGTGTGCTCTAGAGACTGTCATATGCAAGTGACATATATAATGTAGCATATAGAGAGCAGATAGCTTATGGATTCAGGTTGTTAAAGTAAATTATGCTTATTAATCAGGCAGTTTCATTTAAATTCACAAGTAATTTGGGAAAATTTCAGTTGAGTTTCCAGGAATGTGTAGTCCAATGTGAGTAACTGAGTCCACTTTTCCTCATAAACATGTCACAATTAATTTAACTAAGCAGAGTCTAACATCTGTCTAATAATCATTATAAAGACAAAGAATAGTAACTTCCTAGCTCTTCAAACTTTCTATTGCAAAAATGTTGACAGTAAGCTATTTTAACTGGAAGACAAACATTTCAATACTTCCTTGTGAATATACAATTTTACTTTTACTGTAGTGTCAAGAACTGTCTTTGAAATCTGCATTACTTCACTTCTTTCAAGTCATTCATTTTACAGTTTACATTATATTTTGTCAAAATGTCAATAACATTTCAAGGGCACATTTAATATTTAAACTATTTTAAATGAATAGCTATCGGTTGCCAAGTGAGTTTGTACACAGTGTGAGGTAACTGCAAAAATAACATGTTGCAAAAAGTAATATGCATCTTTACATGTGCTCTGGAGACTGTCAGTTTTAAGTAACATATAAAATGTAACTTTTACAGTGCAGACAACTTGTGGAATCAGCATGTTAAAATGAGTAAAAAGAAGTTATGTTCTTACCATAACGTTCCATGTGAATTGTTCATCTCGCCTTTGTTCTTACACATGGGTTCGGAGCTGATCCTCGGCTCCGAGTCGGCCACTTCACAAGCTCTGCATCTGAAAGAAAGCTTGAGGCACAGTCTATATTCCATGATCCTCCTCTACCATCCCTCAGATCTAGTTTGCGAGAACCAGAAAACAGTACTACTCACTGCATCTAACTCTCATGCAATTACACACACTAGAAGCTGCATACCATTAGAACCACCCCCAGGTAGGCAAAAAAAAAGAACAGGCTGCTTACTGAGGATTGAGTAGAGAAGGCCATCTAGAGAAACCAACCAGACACTAGTCATACCCGTTCTTCCAGAACGTGGTGGGGGATGGAGGGAGGGGTTGTAAGAACAAAGGCGAGATGAACAATTCACATGGAACGTTATGGTAAGAACATAACTTCTTTATGTGAAATTGTTCGATCTCGCCATTTGTTCTTACACACGGGTAGCATCACTAGCTCCTTTACCCTGGGTCACTTACAGAAGAACGTTCCTGAGTACAGTGGAACCAAAAGATGCTCTGTCCTTGGAGGACCCGTCTACTTTGTAATGAGTGACAAACGTATGAGGTTTTGCCCACGTAGCCACTGCACAAATAGTATCCAACGGAAGAAGAGCAGCATGGGCAGAAGAAGTAGAAACGGCCCTGGTAGAATGAGCCTTAGGCTTGAATGGAAGTGGTTGCTTTGAAGCAGAATAAACAAAATTTATGCAGTCCGACAGCCATTTGGATAATGTTCGCTTGGTTACTGCCATGCCTTTCTTATTCTCCGCAAATGACACAAACAGTTGGTCCGATTTTTTATAGTCTTTTGTCCTGTCCAGATAAAATCTCAATTGTCTATGCACATCCAACTTGTGTAACATGTCCTCCAATTTGTTTGAATTATTTTTGAAAAATGTGGGTAGTTCAATGGGTTGATTAATGTTAAGTACTGAGCATACCTTCGGAAGAAAGGACGGATTAGTACGTAAGGAAACTCTATCAGGGTGAAAAATCATGTATGGCGGTCTGACTGACAGTGCCTGGAGGTCTGAAATTCTATGAGCCGAGGTAATAGCGATGAGGAATAGGGTCTTCCATGACACATACTTAATCGAACAGGTTGACGCTGGTTCAAAGGGTGGTAGCATAAGCTGAGACAACATCAAATTCAAATTCCATGGGGAGATTGGATCACGAATGGGTGGTCGAAGGTGAAAGGTACCCTTCATGAAAGCCCTAAAAAGCCTGTGAGACATGATTGAAGAATCCCCTTCACCTACATGAAAATTCGATATGGCCTCTAACTGTACTATTATCGTAGAAGTAGAGGCCCCTCAGTGAAACAGTGTGGATAAAAATTCTAGAATTTTGTGTATCGGGGCTACCAAGGGGTCTAATCCTTGTGTTGACGCCCAGCAAGCAAAATGTTTCCATTTGCTTTTGTATAGTTTTCTGGTAGAAGGTTTGTGAGAAGAAAGTAGGATGTGTTGTACTGAAGGAGACAAAAACTTTGACCTGGCTAAATTGGGAAGTGGAGCAGCCAAGCTGTCAATTTGAGGGATCGTAGGGACGGATGAGGCACTCCCGACGAGTGAGTCAAAAGGTCCGGGTCCAGAATCCATGGTTCCTCCATCAGGTGGGCACGAAGGAAGGGAAACCACATCTGTCGAGGCCAGAATGGTGCTATGAGTATGATCATCCTTTCCAGGTTCCTGGCTTTCTGTAGAAGTTTGGGAATCAAGGAAACAGGAGGGAAAGCATACAGGAGACCCGAGGGCCAATCGTGCACTAGTGCGTCCCTGGGGGCACCCCCCGGAGGGGGAAGAAGGGCAAAATAGCTTCTGCATTTGGCATTCAAGGGGGATGCAAAAAGGTCGCAGCAAGGCTGGCCCCATTTGCGGAAAATCCTTTCCGCTACTAGATTGTTCAGGGACCACTCATGAGGTAACAGGATGGCTCTGCTCAACCTGTCCGCAATGATGTTGGATGACCCCGGGATGTGCGTTGCTATCAGAAAATGACCTGTGGATGCCGCCCATTACCAAATTCTCAGGGCCTCTCTGCATAATGGATAAGATCTGGTTCCATCCTGCTTGTTTATGTACCAGACCACTGACGTATTGTCCGTCTGAACTGCCACTGCTCCTAGAGGTAGAGACGCGTGAAAGTGTTGCAACGGTAGGAACACTGCTCTCAGCTCCAGAACATTGATATGCAGATTGTACTCTACCTTGGACCACTCTCCTTGGAATGTTCTCTCCTGAAAAAGCCCCCCACCCCCACCCCATCAGGGAAGCGTCCCTGGTTACTGTGGCTATAGGACTGGGTAATACAAACGGACGGCCCATCGTTAGGTCTTGACTGTTTAGCCATCATTGAAGATCCCGCTTGCAAGATTCCGTGATCGAAATGTGGTGAGACAGTGGGAGTTGTTGGAATGACCACTGCGCGAAGAGTAGCCACTGGAGGATCCTCAAGTGCATCCTGCTGAGGGGAACTGCAATCAACGTGGCTGACATCAAACCCAGTACTTTTAGCACTTGTGCCACAGAAACGGAGTCTCTGAGGGTTGATACTCTTGTTTGTGGGAGTTTGATTAGCATTGTAGTAGTGTCTAATTCCGCCCCTATAAATGAAATATGCTGTGAGGGCGATAAGGCAGATTTTTCGAAATTGACTTGAGATCCCTAAACGGGAACAAAGGTTGATCGTGTATTCCCTGGCTTGCAACAGATGATGCCTGGTGGTGGCGGTGAGGAGCCAGTTGTCCAGATATGGAAACACCTGGAATCCTATCCGTCTCAGGTGAGATGCCACTACTGCCATGCATTTGGTGAACACCCTGGGGGCTGAGGTGAGATCAAAGGGCAGTGTTCAAAATTGGAAGTGATTGGCTCCCAGCCGGAAGTGCAGATGATCTCGGGACGCTTTGGCCGTTTTGATATGGTAGTAAGCCATCCCTGAGATCTATAGAGCACATCCATTTGTCCTTCTGTAGGAAGGGAAGGATCGATTGTAGCGTGACCATCCAGAATTTTTCCTTTCTTACGAAGGTATTGAGTTTGCTGAGGTCCAAAATTGACCTCCAGTCCCCTGTTTTCTTTGGAACTAAAAAGAACCTTGAGTAGGTTCCGGATCCTATCTGGTCCGCCAGGACTGGTTGGATGACTCTTTTTCGAGCAGCCTTTTTATTTCTACGGCTGCTTGATCTCACAGACTGGGTGGAACATCTGGAAATCTCTTTTGCTGGGGGGACATTGTGATAAAAGGGATCTTGTATCATTTGGTTACTATGCTTTTTACCCAAGAATCCATTGTAAGACTTAGCCAGGCCTCTGGGTATAAAGCTAAGCGACCCTCGACTGCCTCCAGAGTATGACAGTCAGGCATCCCTTCAGAAGTGCTGGAAGGGCTTCCCAGGGACGCTATATCCCTGTCACCCTGGTTCTGCGGACCCCCTCTGCTGCCTGGGCGGCGGCTTCCATTCCTGCCTCTTCCTCTGTCTCTGGAGGGGGCGTCGCTCTGTGTGGGCTGGTAAGATCCCGGAGTCTTTCGAAACCACATCTTTCCGCCTCTTTGCCCTTTGGGGTATGGTCTGGTCGGGGCGGAAAAATGGACCCCTACGGCAGACAGGGTCTTACCTTCTTGCTCACACCGAGTGAGAGTCTCCTTCACTTTGGGACCGAACAGGGTGGCACCATCGAATGGGGCATTGGTAAAGGAAGACTTGAAGGCTTCCGCAAAGGAGCAAAGGCGCATCCAGGATTGCCTCCGTAGAACTATCGCTGAAGCTGCAGCCCTACTCGACCCTTCGGACACATATGAAATGAGCCTCATGGACGAGTTTACTATCGAAGTTAGGGTTTTGAGTTGTGCTGTTACCTTTTCGGAGACAGCAGCATCTGTGTTACCCTGGAGAGTATCTCCCAGCTCTTTAATGAGATCTCTCTGAAGTCGTGCAAAATGCGTGAGGTAGTTCAGCGAACGCATGGAAAAAGTTGCTGAACTGAAACGCGCTTCCCATATCTGTCCATAGTCCTGGAATCCTTATTAGGAGGATGAACAGAGGAAGATGACTCAGACATTTCCTTCTTCGTGGCTGCCGCTACCACCATAGCATCCACTGGGACTCCTTTTGTAAGATAAGCCTTGTCTCGGGGGGCAGTAATATATCTGTTCAGCTTCCTAGGGACTGGTTCCACTGTATCTGGGGTCTCCCATGCCCTTCGAGCTATCAGCTCCATTAGTTCATCGAAGGGCGGGGTCACCCAGGAGGTAGAAGGTTGAGCCCTAAATGCCTTCAGCAACACCGATTCCTCAGTGGGGGCAATGGTCTGCCAATCACCCCTCTGTTTCAAAATCTCCAGAATGTCAGCAAACGAGACATCCTCCGAGGGGGACCATGGGGACCCCTCTGGCTCCTCCAAATCGGTGTCTGATGTGAGTGATTCTTGTGGAGAATCAATGTGCCTCCTCTTGCACAATCTTTTCCTCATAAGAGGGGGCATCTGGTGAAGCTTCCAAGGAACAGGGGACACCCTCTGGGGTTGGCTCAGGCATTGGGTCTCTACGCTTGGTTGGGATCGCTGGTACAGAAACAGAACGCGGCCCTTTAGGGGAAGGAGAAGATGACTCCAAAGAGGTGAATGTCTTTTCAGACAAGACCTTCCTCATAACGTCGAAGGCCCCACAGCCCCGGGCCGAGGACTCCACCGGGTCCAAAGAACACGGTAGTTTCCCCGAGAATGGGACCACAGGCTCCAACCCCGAGGACGGAGCGAACTAATCTGAGCCGAGGCTCCGAGAGGAAGAGTCGGTGCCGACAGCTCAGTTTGACTCTCGGCCCCAGAACCAAGGAGAGATCATCGGCTCCGTGACTCCTCGATGGGCTCTGAGGGAGTCGAGGTCAGTGGTGCCGATCACACAAAAGTAGACTTCGGCACCGAGGGTTCAACGATCATCGGTTCCTATTCTCCCAGTTCAACGATCATCGGTTCCTCTTCTCCCGGCTCCGAAGACTCGAAGGGTCACGGAGGAGGGTCTGCTGGAGATACAGGGAGGGCTTCCAGTTTCGAGACCAACTGGGACGAAACCACAATTAACTTGGACAGAGCCGTATTCTCCATGAGCTTCTGTACCACACGATCCACGTCCGTATCCGATAAGGGTCTGGAAGAACAGGTTGAAGGGGCCGAAGATGTCACCGACCGAAGGATCGAGGGTGGAGGCACCTCCGACACCAGCTCCAAGACCTGAGGCTCGATGAGAGATAATCACTCGCTCGGCCCCAAGGTCTGTGGAGCCGGCGACCGAACCTTAGAAGAAGTGCTTGGAGCCGATGACTTGGGCTCCGATACCTTCGAAGTCTTCGACCCCTTCGAAGACTTAGATGTCTGATCAGCCTTTTCCAAGGCTTCTTGAAGTTCAGGCTTTAATAAGCCCCTCTCTATCAGCTTCCTGCGCCTTTCCATCATGACCATTCCACTGAAGGAGTGACAAATAGAGCAGTCCTCCTGCAGGTGGAGAGGGCCAAGACAGTAGACGCAGGAAGCATGATTGTCAGTGATGGACATCTTCTGTCCACATTGACACCTTTTAAATCCAGATTTAACCTTTTCAGACATAGCTGACATGAAACAAACTTTATGAGGCAAGAAAAAGGTTATTTTAATAACTCTATAACTTTAAGTTACTACTAAGTTTAAACAGCTAAAGCAGAAACAGTCCTAATTTAACTATGTAAAAATATGAATATATATATTTAAATGTAGAATAATAAGGGAGTAAATATGAAACACTGCACACAATATTAAGTAGCTAAATACTAGGAAAAACTTTGCTAAAGTTCTACTACTACTGTCACAGCCCTGACAGAAAAAATAGGCCTAAGCCCTAAGATTATTTATATAAAGCCTCTAAAGGTAACAAAACCTGGCTAAATATGCACACACACATTAAACCTCTCTCTCTCTCTCTCTATATATATATATATATATATATATATATATATATATATATATATATACATATACACTAGCAAAAAGTTTTTAAAGTTCTAAATCCAGAAAAAAATCGAAAGTTTTAACTGGCCCGAGCTCTCTTGATGCGATCAGCTGCAGCGGCAAACTAGATCTGAGGGATGGTAGAGGAGGATCATGGGATATAGACTGTGCCTCGAGCTTTCTTTCAGATGCACAGCTTGTGAAGCGGCCGACTCGGAGCCGAGGATCGGCTCCGAACCCGTGTGTAAGAACAAACGGCGAGATCGAACAATTTCACATTACTTTTTAATCAAGCAGCTACATTTCAGTTGTGTTTCCAGGAATATGTAATCCTATGAGGATAAATTATAAAATCTATACAAATAGTCCTATTATGTATTTATTTTACCTTGTTTAGGTTGTTTTTCATTTTAATAACTAAACATTACTTTTTCTTATTATTTGTTATCTGTGAGGCTAAATGCACTTCGCAGATTTACAGTGTCCTTAGAAACTGCAGCAATTGCTTACTGTTGCTATGGCAAGCAAATAGAATGTGTAGAAAGCTTCACTTCTCTTAACCAACAGTACATTTTCCCTCCTTTTTTATGTATTTGTTAATACTAAAAGGAAATAATTCAAACGACATATGTACATGAATAGAACATTTCAGTGTTAATCACGAACATGTCCCCAATCCCAATAAGCGTAACAGTGACTATCATTAATCTAATAAAATATTGTAATAACAATTAAGTTCACTATTCCAATTAGTCTACCTTAAAACTAGATTATTTTAAACTATTATTTACTATGTATTGATAGTGAGTTATTAAATATATACAGACTATATTAGTATAGTAAAGAGGAGAGAATTTAGAAAGGGAGACAAGATGCAGTTAAAATAAATAATGAGAAAAGAGAGGACAGAGAAAGAAAAGAGAAAATTAAGATAAAATACATATACTATGTATGTTGATTTACAGTATAAATATTTTATGTGCTATATAACCCTCCTTCTGTGAAAGAAAAGTACCCTGTTTTACATACCTGAGGTAATGTGAAAACTCTCCTGTGTCATCTATTTTCAAAAAATATAGATAAAGATTCCAGTAGTTAGTTACCTTTGTTTTAAAATTCCAAGCAGTAAAACTGGTCCTTTAAAGTAATTTTAAAACAATTCATGTCATAGTAGATGCTTTGAGAGATTTGGCTGTAACAGTATCAGTCTTTTGCTTCTTCTTTTTGACATCTGTCCAGACATTTGTTTCTTTTGTTCTCTTGAGAGTAGGTGACATTCAATCCATATCTTCTGGTAAAGTAATCACATTATCAGTTTTAATAAATGAAGAGGCTTCCTCTAAGTCAATAAAAGTCCTCATCTCGTTGGCATACAGTATTCTTATCTTAGCTGGATATGCAAGTTGTACGTTGATGTTATTTTGTTTCAGAAACTTTATCATTGGCCACACTTTTTCCTTTGTTCCATTCTACATGAATAGTCGTTATCAAATCTTATCAGGCTCTGTTTATATTTTAGAGGAGCCTTCCTCCAAGCAGATCTTAAAATCAGTTCCTTGTCCGAGTATGAAAGAAATTTGATAATTATTGATCTAGGTGGAGAGTTTGAGATAGTGGCAGGTTTCCCTAAAGCTCTGTGTGCCCTGTCAATGCCAAAGGAAAGTCCTTCTTTTAAATTTAAAAAGTCAGGGATCCAGCTTGATAAAAAGGAAATTATATCCTCACCTTCTGTGTTTTCAGGTAATCAGAAAATCCCGATGTTATTTGTCTTCTCCCTATTTTCCAAGTCATCTACTTTATAAATCAACCGTTTTGTTTAAGAAGCACTTCTTTCTGCGTTTCCTCTTCCTTAAGTCTGCTTTCTAAGTCATTTAGAGAAACCTCTATTCCTGTTATCCTTGTCTGGTGTAGCATTTCCTTGAGGGTGTCAGCCTGTTTTTGACTGCTTGTTTTAAGATTTTCCAGGTTCTCTTTAAACTCATCAATCTTCAAAGACAACTCCTGCAGGGTAGATGCCATCTGTTGTAGTTCCTTCTTTAAGGCATCATCCTGGCGAGAATTCTTTGAATTGCTCATTTTAACAAGTGAATATATCTCCAAGCTTTTTTGGCAGGAAATTATTTGTAAAACTTCAAAGTTTCTAATTATGTAAATTAGTCCTTTATCTATAAGATTTTATACTTTGAAGAAAAAAAAATAATATCTTTTCCTGTCTTATTATTTAACTGGTTATATGGAGCTCTAAAATACTGCTGCTTTCAGTTAGCCATTCAAGCTCCGCCCCCCTGCACATTTTTTGATGTTACTCAATGTATTTCTCTGTAAGCTCGATATAATACATACTATCACTGCCCCTAGCAATGTGCACACTTTTCTGTCCGAGTTAGTGATAATACTATTTTCCAGTCTACACTGCCAAATCCTTTTCTATTCATTCCTACCAAAGAATCTTGACAGTTCCTTAAGAAATAAAAAAAAACTGACTTTCATAAGCTTTGTGTTTTATACCACAATTATTTTTAAGCAATCTGCAGATGACCTAGCAACAGTTTCAGTGGATCTTGATGCAATTCTATTAACTGTTTTCCTCAATGAATTATGATTATTCCAAAGTGTTCATAATTCTACTCAGAGCTGTGCTCATTTTCAAATTTTAGTTAGTTACTATTTGTAAGTCAGATATAGTGGCCAATTCAGTTGTCAAGTTGTAATCACACCCACACACCTGTAGCAGCAAAAACACACTGCTGACATCAGCTGGCAAACACATAGGCATCAGGTAGTTGTTCCCGTGCCTGTGCTCCGCACTTCTCTGTTCTTTGCAGTTACAATTACTGCATGCAAACACACACACACACACACTCTATAATGTACCACCCAAAATTAGCCATCATGGATCTCTGTACAATCACAATTGCAATGTTCATGGTGTAAACTAAACACCTCAAATCATGCCAACACACCATTCTAAAGCACCAATAACCATGCAAATTAATAATGATAGCACACACACATTAACAACACATAAGAACACACACACACCACATGCTGTATATAAATTTAATACATTACACTTGAGTAAACATACAAATGCCCAAACAAACCAAACCTGGAAAACTGACAGTAAAGTTCGACAGGAAGGATCAAATCAAATTCCAAAGTACCAAAGACAAGTAAAATTTATTGTGAGCGCTTTCCTCCACATTGATTAAATGAACTTCTTCAGACAATAAAATGAACTACGAATGGTACTTAAATATCCACAAATCCATGACATCACTAAACATACAAATGCACATTCTGCTGCATACACTGCATTCCCACAGCTCTTACCCACATATACCACCACAATCCCCATATCACTAAGGTGAAAAGATATGCCATCTAGAGAGCGAGATACTATTTGTATGACATGGGCATTTTACAGCATACCAACATGACATTATCAAACAAGTGATAACTTACCTTCATTATGTCTAGTCTAACAAAACACATTTCTCCAATACATTTGTTATCTACCCAACATCCCGACAGGGAGTCAGACATACACACACTGTGCCAGGTAACCATGGGCCTTTGCCCACCTCTCCACAAAAGCAATACTTCAACTGCTAGAGGAGACCACAGTTTTGTCAAGCCTGCTACACTGACATCAGAAGCTACTCTACCATGGTAGGTGCCATTCAATCTCGGCTCCATCACTGTCTGTTACTCAATTCAAAGTAAAAGCAGACAGACACACATGCATATACACATACTTTGTACTGGTGAACCATGGAAATTCCTCTATCTCCAAAACACAATGATGCAACAACTATGAGGGACTGACTACAACTGCGAAGGATCTCAGCTTAGAGCATCCAACAGTTACTGCAGCAAGCCCACTGCACTGATGCCAGAAGCTTTCACAAGTCATGTGCAAGTCCTGCTCTTCTCCATCAACCTCTGTTTTACCAAACAGACAGACAGACACACACACACACAAATATACCAGTGAACCATGGTGTTTTGCCTACCTCTCCACATCACAATGGTGCAACAGTTGTGAGGGACCACATTTGCTAACGATATCAGCTCAGGGCACCCAAAAGTTGCCATAGCAAGCCCACTGTACTGATACCCGAAGACTGCCCAAGAGGGCAGGTGTCAGCCCAGCTCTGCTCTATTGTTCAGTGTTTCACCATCCACAATAAATGCAAACAGACACAGACATACAAAAAAACACAGACACAGACAATATGGTAATGAACCATAGCATTTTTCCAACCTACCCACATAACAATGAAACAACTGCTTTGGTTTAACACAGCTGGCGACGATCGCACCTCAGGAAAATCCACTGCCATTTCATCAAGCACACTGCACTCACACCAGAATCTCTAACACAATGCAGGCAGCATGTGTACATGCAGCTCTGATTCACACTTCTCCATTACATTGTCCCACAAAATACACATGTACAACACACTCAATGTACTACTGTGCTGTTAGTCTTCATCAAACTCTCTACAAATTTCTTCAACAGCTACAGGGTCACCAGCTGTTGCTGACCTCAATTCATGATAGCCCACCATTTTTGCAGCAAGCCCATTGTACTGTCACCAACTGTACCCCACCAGGGGGGCTGTCAGCTCAGCTCTGCACCATTGTTCTCTGAAACACCATACAAAGTAAACACACGCACATACCTTCATATAGACATAAACATGTGACTGAATCTCTGTGACAGACATCTACCCAAGATTCAAAGTGCATCTTGCAATAAGTTTACTGAAACTGGGTCATCATGAGCTATGATGCCATGCAGATGTCAGTTCACCTTCCTTTTGTTCTCCATTACACCATTTGCTAACATATATTCCACTCCACATACTTATGTGTGCTTACACAAACACCATTCACAGCCTGCATATCTAGTTGCTGCATGAGCAGCACATATGTTCATCACCAGAGCAATCTCTCACACACATTTTCTGACCAAATATCCCCAATTCACTATCACAAGCTTAATTAATGGATAAAGCTCATGAACTTACAATAAAAACAAAAACATCAGGGATAGATATGCTGTCCATATCCAACCATCAAGCTATATTATTACCACTACAATAAAAAGCAGGTGCATCTGGCAGAAGCTTATCAGTTCACAAATGCTATAAGCTAAGAAAAATTGTTTAGAGAAAAAAAAGATGCTGTGTGCGCGTTTAAAACTGTCTTCATCCAAGGTTTATTACATGCGATTCACAAAACATACTGCATATCTACTGACTAATGCTGCAGCTCCTTGCAAAGAAATTGTGACAAGTACACCAACTGACATTATGTATTACTTTTGATACAGTCCAACACCTCACCAATCCCCACTGTGGTATACGTACTGCATACACACTATATGGTTACATTACTTTTTAGACAAGTGGGCAGTATATCATAGTAAATACGTGAATTTACTGCATCAGAATTTATATTTCATTTCCTCCTTTTTTTGACTCCTGCAGAGTTGTTATTGCCTCTTGGATGGACCTAAATCATTCTTCTCCTGCTGTTTGGGAGGAGGCAGAAAATTCCCATTTCATTTTCATACTCATGGCCATCTCCCCCAATCCCAGAGTCAAAATGACATAAGGGATTTATGGCTGATGACACATGTTGATGTGTGCTTCTGGACTCTTGCCTTCATGGGATGCATAGTCAGGTATCACCCACCTCCCACAGCACCCTCAACAAATGAAGTTCCCATGCAGTAGGATATTGAAAAATGAATATTTCACCTTCTGATTATGCTGATGTGCAACACCAGAAGTGACACATCAACAGCAGTGGCCCATGTCACAGTAGCACAGTATACATACAAATACATAACATGACATTGTATCTAGTTTTGCTTTTCTCCAACATCTCCAATATCACACCATTTGTGAGTGGAGGCAAAAATATCCATTACAGGTGTTCTTATAGACAGATCAATTCCTGGAAAACACCCTGATTCAATTTCCATTCATGAAAGTATGCCCTGGTCCTGCTCAGCTTCTCTGTCATCAATTTCCATTCATGAGAGTATGCCCTGGTCCTGCTCAGCTTCTCTGTCACAACAGTTTGCTCCGAAGATGCCTGCTGCAGACTGCGAATGTGCTGAAAAGCCATATCCTAGGCTACCATAATTAATCTAGGCAAAGTGTAGGATCTCAACACCCCTGTTTTATGCATCACATCACTAAGGCATTTCCCAGTTACAGTTGTAACAGTACTGGGGTCAAACGATGATTGACAGAATTAAGGGCAATAAAAAAGCTGTATTTTTAACCAAGATAAACAAGAAAAATGTCCATGAAGACCTTATGATTAGATGAACAGACATCAAGGTTCTTACATTTTAAGTTATGACTATCAGTGCAGATGGGCACTGCACTGCTAGTTTTAAGAAATGTATAGTGTCATAAATAATGCAGCATTGTCCTTTATAATACTACGTTCCTTTTTTGCAAATTACTAAGGAAGAGAAAGTGATATGCAGAAATGGCATAGATCAATCAGCAAATGCTACTATTTGCACTTCATGTAAATCATATTTCATCTTCACCTTCAGTGATAAAATAAAAGTAGATAGTAGTGCACTGTGTGAATGCCATTATGCTTTATTTTAAATACATGATGTCTGGATGGTAATGTAGGAAAGGGTAGTTTGTCTGGGTTCATTATCACAACAAATATCATGACAAAACCTAGATGGACTGTACATAAGCAGCATATGTATCCAAGGGAAAGACAATGAGGAGGGTATAAAAAAAGGGGTGCAAACGTTTGCATCCTACTGCACAGGAAAAACTGTCTATTAACTGGCCGTGCTGTACCTTCAAAGCGTGGGGCAGACACAGAATTTCCAAAAATGACTTCATGATAACAGCAGAGCATGAAGACCAACATTAAAACAGAGCCTTAAGAGCTGCATGTGTATAAACTGTGAAGCATGATGAATAACAATGACCACAACTTGAGGTAGCACAGTAGCAGTGACCATGCTGAGCAGATTCACTGATTAAGCAAGACATCTCGACTCCTCAGTGAATGAATGTGACTGCCTGTTTACAAAAATACAGTGGTGAAGAGGGTGCGAAAGTTAGGGGATCCCAGTCAGAGACAATGATCTACAACACGTGCAGGTCTGTCACAAGAATAGCATTACCTGGTGTAAAAAAAGCTTCCACAGATAACCAGTGCTTAACCTGAATATACTAGTGCTCTAAAACAGTTAAATATAATTAATATAATGAGGGTCAGTAAACCTGAAGGTTACCAAAAATACATACACGTGTACGTAGGGAACATTGGCTCAAGCACAGACATAACACTGCAGGGTTCAGTGAAAGTGCACAGGAAGATGTGGGACTGTAAGTCTTTGTTTGTTAGCATCTTGTTGTAATTTGTAGATATCAGGGTAGCCCCTCAGTAGCACGCATACCTCTCAACTGTCCTGATTTTTGCAGATTGTCCAAATTTTTTCTTCATATTTTTGGTCTGTTTCTCATAACTTCTGTGGTTTTCTTGCAAATCACTTGGATGATCTGAGGATTTACGTCACTAAATAATGACATACATTTGAGTTTCAGATTTCATATTCTTCAAAAGAAATGCATGCTAAGTAAA